>NC_044979.1:141815170-142052277 GCF_008728515.1 Papio anubis
TGGATGGATGGGTGGGTGGGTTTGCGGATGGGTGGGTGGATGTGTGGATGGGTGGGTGGGTGTGTGTGTGTATGGGTGAATTGGTGGGTGGGTTTGTGGGTGGGTGGATGGATGGGTATGTGTGTGGATGGCTGGAAGGTGTGTGCAGATGGACAGATGGGTGAGTGTGCCAATGAATGGATGGATGGGTGGGTGCGTGGGTGGGTAGGTGGGTGGTGGATCTGTAGCTCTTTCGAGAGAGGCAGTCCTGTCTCAGGGAGTTTGTGAACTAAGCAGAGGAATCGAAGCAGCCCCTGAGGGCAGCAGAGGCCCCAAGGGTCCTGAGCTCAGGGCGCTGACACTCGAGTCACGGCTTTCGGTCGCACGTCAGGATTCTTCATTCACTCTCGCCACGCACTGACCACAGCTCCCCAGTGGGCTTAGCAGTTATCAAAAGTTGCGGGTTTTGTCACAGTCCCCCTCTGCAGCCACGTTGGCCTGGGCAAAGGCGAACACAGTTGCTTCCTCAGCCCTGCTGAAGGGCGATGGTAAGGGGCCGGGCAGAGTGAGGGAGCTGGCCTGGGACTGAGCCCCCTTCGGGGGGCCATGCCCACCTGGGTGCAAAGACGGAGAGGGGAGAACGGGGGCCACAGAGCAGCGTTTGTTTCCCAGAATGTCGGCCATGAGCCGGTGCTGCCTGCACCACACCTGTGGTCCATGAGAGGCGGCACCAGGACCTGGGCTTCTGTAGAAGCTGGGGAGACAGAGGGGCCCTGAAGCCACCTGCTTGCAGAAGGGAGGCTCCCAGGCCTGGTGCTGCAGGGCCCGCTGTAGGGGGATGGTGGCAGGATTGGGAGGCGGGGGTCCCGAGTCTGAAGACAGCCCGATGGGGAGGGTCACTTGCCCTTTCTGGATCACGAAGTGACATGCAGTCTCCCCCAGGTAAAATGAGCCAAACGGTTCGGATACTCTGAGCCTGTTGCTCCCAGTCTTAACCATTCAGTGAAGGGAGAAAGAACTGACATCTTAGACAGTTTTATGAATGGGGGTTGGAAGTTTTCCCATTTATCCATTGGGACCTCGGCCTCCCCTAGAGCTGGGTGTCGTGAGAGCACATCGCCACAAGGGGGCGTGGGACACACGGACTGGCCGGGGTGGCCGGAGACCCCCGTTTCTGACGCTGGAGTCAGGTGGTAGGTGGGTGTCCATGAGTGGGCGGGGTTGGGGGTGTCATCCCAAGCAGATGAATGGAACAAGTGTATCCCCCAGGACCGCCAGAATCTAGGGTTTACGTTTTTTGGCTGGGATAGGGGGCAGGGAGTGAGATTTGGATGGTCAGGGGACATGGATCCCACCCCCCACCACGCCAAGACCCCCGTGCTTGGCTGGTGGGAATGAGTGGATGCAGGTGCCATGTCCCTGTCTTGCCTCCCAGGTGTGGTACAGAGAGGACGTCAGCCACTCCAACCCCGAAGGGTCCTCCTGGTCCCTGCTGGACACCCCCGGGGAGGTGGTCCAGATCAGCTGTGGGCCCCACGACCTCCTGTGGGCCACGCTCTGGGAGGGGCAGGCCCTGGTCCGGGAAGGAATCAACAGGAGCAATCCCAAAGGTGGGCAGCCCGGCCCTCCCGCCCGCACACCCTGTACTGGGGAGAAGGGTGAGAGTCACTTGCTCCCCAGCTGTCCAGGCTGATGGGGACCACTGGGGGTTTCCTGGGGGCCCGGTAGGAAGTTCCTGGTCCGTTGTGGAGCCTCCTGGATCTGAAAACGGGGTCATGCACGTCTCGGTGGGAGTCAACGTGGTCTGGGCTGTCACCAAGGACCAGAAGGTAAGACGGGGATGCTGCACGGGGTCCCTTGAAGGCTGTTTTCTCTTCTTGCAAGTGTGGCCTAAACAGCAGGGCACAGTGGTTCACGCCTGTAATCCCAGCACCTTGGGAGGCCAAGGCCAGAGGATCACTTGAGCCCAGGAATTTGAGACCAGCCTGAGCAACATAGCAAGACCCCATCTCTACAAAAAATAATACAAATGTAAAAATTAGCCAGATGTGGTGGGTGCATGCCTGTGGTCCCAGCGACAAAGGAGGCTGAGGTTGGGGGATCACTTGAGCCGAGGGGTTGGAGACTACGGTGAGCTGAGATCACACCACTGTACTCCAGACTGGGTGACAGAGCCAGACCCTGTCTCAAATTAAAAAAAAAGAAAAACCCGGGCCGGGTGCAGTGGCTTACACCTGTAATCCCAGCACTTTGGAAGGCCAAGGTGGGCAGATCGCCTGAGGTCAGGAGTTCGAGACCAGCCTGGCCAACATGGTGAAACCATGTCTCTGACTAAAAATACAGAAAATTAGCTGGGCGTTGTGGTGGGCACCTGTAATCCCAGCTACTTGGGAGGCAGGAGAAATGCTTGAACCTGGGAGGCGGAGGTTGCAGTGAGCCAAGATTGCACTACAGCACGCCAGCCTGGGCAACAAGAGAGAGACTCCATCTCAAAAAAGAAAAACCCATTCGAATAAATCCGGCACCAGCCGAGCACCATGCATTGTTTGTTGCTGAAATCGTTGCCAATCTCCGGGACGTTTGGTGCCGTAAAATCCTCCTCCACCCACACCCTGGTACCCAAATGCAGCAACTGAGAGTGTCACCTAATAGGCTGCAACATTTCAAAGAATCAGAAGCAAATTTCCTGAAGCCCTCAGTTAACCGAGCGCCTTCCCTTCCTCTAGTCAGTGCTTGTCTTTTGCATCTTAGCGGCAAGTCCAATAAAACCAGCCAATTTCCGACCACTCACGGGGTTTTTCTAACTGTTTGTCAAGGGGGTTTCCCTGACCCAGGGGATGGACGGCCCACACGTCTGCATCTGTGTCCCCGGTGCTGAAGTTTCCAGAGTGAGGCCACTCCCAGCCCACAAAAATACAGACCAGACTGTCCCCCACATTGGGTCCTGGTCACCCCACTTCCCAGGGACCACAACTTCCAAATCCCTCATACGGCAACGTGCCACTTTCTTTGGATTAAATGGGCAAAATTGGATTTCTTTTTTTTATTTTTTAATTTGAGACAGAGTCTCATTCTGTCGCCCAGGCTGGGGTGCCGTGGCGCAATCTCAGCTCACGGTAACCTCCACCTCCCGGATTCAAGCGATTTTCCTGCCATGGCCTCCCAAGTAGCTGGGATTCCAAGCGTGCACCACCACACCCGACTAGTATTTGTAGTATTTTTTAGTAGAGGCAGGATTTCACCATGTGTTCAGGCTGGTCTCAAACTCCTGACCTCAGGTGATCCACCCGCCTCGGCCTCCCAAAGTACTGGGATTACAGCCGTGGGCCACCGTGCCTGGCGGCATCTCAGGAATTCTAATAGCACAAGGTGTCCAGTAGGTCTGAGACTAACGGGGCCTCCCAGGCCACCATGGAGAATGTATCAGAACAGCCCGGATGGAATACCGGGCGGCAGGGTGGAGCATGACCAGCGGCTGAATCACAGAGCCACAGGTAGTCTGGGAAAATCTAGTGGGAGTGTGTGTATTTTTACACGTTGACATGAAAATACTTCGCTTTAAGTTTAAGTATTTCTTGAAGTACTAAGAATAGACCCAACATAGGGGTCTCATGTTTTCTAAGAATGAGCTTTTTAAAAACTAGTTTTCGTAAATAACATTATTAAGGCCGTTGTCTTTCACAGGGACCAACTCAATTCAAATAAAGTAGCCTTTTCCAAGCCTTAGGCTGGAGAATGGGCAGGCAGCTGCCAGGACACGTGTGGCTGAGGCCAGGGGACCTTCAGCCCTCGTGGGACAGTGCCAGGCGCAGGAGATGCAGCCGGGGTGTGGGAAGAGGGACATGGATCGTGGATCGGGGCTTCCTCGCTAAATGATGTGCGACTGCTCATTTGTGACACGAACCAAAGGATCAAATTATTCACTTGTTCTCCCTGAGGCTTAAACAAATGAACCGTCTGTTTCCCTGGCCGTCCAGGAAAACGTGTATTTCTGACTCCCCCAGGTGTGGTTCCGAAGAGGCGTCAACTCTCACAATCCCTGCGGCACCAGCTGGATTGAGATGGTTGGTGAGATGCTGATGGTGAACGTGGGAATGAACGACCAGGTGTGCACAGGGGTCCGCAGCCCCTGAACAGCAGGGGTCTCCAGATGGAGGCTCCTCATGCCACAAAATAGCCCGGTGGCCCCTTCCCACTGTAGGAGCTCATGATGGCGGTACAGCGGGGGTCCTGGCACCTCTGCACGCTCTCAGCCCACGAGAATTCCCAGGGGCTGGTTCTGCCAGGGTCCTGGGGCCCTCGCTCAGGTCAGTTTCCTAAGGCCTCAGAGTCATGAGCACGGATCTGGCCTGACAGGTGGCAGGAAGGGGTTCCTGGAGACTGGAAGGTTTCCTTGAGAAATGTTTAGGTGAAATCAGGTGCGATGGTCACCAAGTGAAGGATGAAGCTGACCCCCTAACGTGGACTCCAAGGACAGAGCTTCTCTCTCTTTTTTTTGTTTTGTTTTGTTTTGAGACGGAATCTCGCTCTATCGCCCAGGCTGGAGTGCAGTGGCACAATCACGGCTCACTGCAATCTCCGCCTTCCAGGTTCAAGTGATTCTCCTGCCTCAGCCTAACAAGTAACTGGGATTACAGGTGCGCACCACCACATCTGTCTAATTGTTGTATTTTTTTGTAGAGACAGGGTTTCACCATGCTAGCCAGGCTGGTCTCGAACTCCTGACCTCAAGTGATCTGCCCGCCTCGGCCTCCCAAAGTGCTGGGATTAGAGGCATGAGCCGCCATGCCCAGCCTCTCTTAAGAATCACCTGCACAGTTTCACAGTGTGGCCTTCTCAGAGATAATGAGGATTGGGGACTTTTAAGACTCAAAGGGTGGGCTGGGCACCGTGGCTCACGCCTCTAATCTCAGAACTTTGGGAGGCCGAGGCAGGCGGATCATCTGAGGTCAGGAGTTCAAGACCAGCCTGACCAACATGGTGAAACCCCATCTCTACTAAAAATACAAAAATCAGCCATGTGTGGTGGCACATGCCTGCAGTCCCAGCTACTCAGGATGCTGAGGCAGGAGAATCGCTTGAACTCAGGAGGCGGAGGTTGCAGTGAGCCAAGATTGCTCCACTGCACTCCAGCCTGAGCGAGACTCTGTCTCCAAAAAAATAAAAAAAAACAAAGGGTTCAGCCCCTTGCTGTCAAGGAGAGCCCCCCCACTCCATTACACTGAGCAAGAAGTTCTTTCTGAGGTGCCAGGCTTCCCTCTGCTGCCACACCCTCCTCCCACCCACCCTGGTGGCACAGCACCCAGAGGACAGGGAGGCACCTGCTAGTGCACAGGGGTGCTGAGTCCAAGGCGACTCAGCTGAGTCTGAGCCGAGCCTGCCAGGGCCAAGGGACAGAGATGCTGCCGCCTACCTAGCCAGGCCACCTGAGCCCTACTTCTTACCCAAAAGCAGAGAGTAGGATGCCTACCCAGAGACCTTTTCCATGGAAAGTGAGGTCAGAATTAGGGTGGTTACTTTGCATCTTAAAAAAAAAACACCACGGGCCGGGCGCGGTGGCTCAAGCCTGTAATCCCAGCACTTTGGGAGGCCGAGACGGGTGGATCACGAGGTCAGGAGATCGAGACCATCCTGGCTAACACGGTGAAACCCCGTCTCTACTAAAAAATACAAAAAATTAGCCGGGCGCAGAGGTGGGCGCCTGTGGTCCCAGCTACTCGGGAGGCTGAGGCAGGAGAATGGCGGGAACCCGGGAGGCGGAGCTTGCAGTGAGCTGAGGTCCGGCCACTGCACTCCAGCCTGGGCGACAGAGCGAGACTCCGTCTCAAAAAAAAAAAAAAAAAAAAAAAAAAAAAAAAAACACCACGGCCAGGTGTGGTGGCTCACACATGTAAATCCCAGCACTTTAGGAGGCTGAGGTGAGAGGATCACTTGATCCTAGGAGTTTCAGACCAACCTGGGCAATATAGTGAGACCCCATCTCTACAAAAATTAAAAAGTTGGCCAAGTGTGGTGGTGTGCACCTGTAGTCCCAACTACTCAGGAGGCCAAGGCAGGAGGATTGCTTCAGCCCAGGGGGTCGAGGTTGCAATGAGCCACGATTGTACCACTGCACTCCAGCCTGGGTGACAGAGTGAGATCCTGTCTCTAAAAAAAACCAAAAACATTCCGGGCGCGGTGTCTCACGCCCGTAATCCCAGCACTTTGGGAGGCCGAAGCAGGTGGATCACCTGAGGTCAGGAGTTTGAGACCAGCCTGGCCAACACGGTGAAACCTCATCTCTACTAAAAATACAAAAATTAGCTGGGTGTGGTAGCACGTGACTGTAATCCCAGCTACTCCGGAGGCTGAGGCAGGAGAATCGGTTGAATCTGGGAGGCGGAGGTTGCAGTGAGCCGAATCACGCCACTGCACTCCAGCCTGGCGACAGAGCAAGACTCCATCTAAAAACAAAACAAAACAAAAACTTAGCCGGGTGTGGTGATGGGAGCCTGTAATCCCACCTACTCCGGAGGCTGAGGCAGGAGAATCACTTGAGCCCTGGAGGCAGAGGTTTTGGTGAGCTGAGATCGCGCCATTGCACTCCAGCCTGGGCAACAGAGCAAGACTCTGTCTCAACAACAAAAACAAAGACAACAAAATCAGGACCACCTCTGGGTTCACTGGGGCATCTGCTTCCCACCAGAGGGCACATGCAGGACAGGGAGGCAGGTGAACCTTACTTCCTAATAGAGTGTCCCCTAGCCCCACCACTTTGCCTGGACCTAGTCACCTTGAAACCCTGGTTCTGCCTGAGGACAGGGAGATGGGACCAGATTGCAGCTTCTCCTGAGCCCCCTTCCAGCATTTGACTTCTGTGCCCACCACACAGCCCTACCGTGGACCTTCCCAGCCCACACACACCTGCATATGGAGGACCCTGCCTGCATTTTGCAACCCCAGGAAGCGAGAGGAGCCCCCGGGCCTGCGCCCAGCTTCATCAGAACAGAGCCTCTCTCTTCCAGGTGTGGGGCATTGGCTGTGAGGACCGAGCTGTGTACTTCCGGCAGGGCGTCACCCCCAGCGAGCTCAGCGGGAAGACCTGGAAGGCCATCGTCGCGGCCCGAGAGTGTGACCGGTCACACTCCGGCAGCTCGTCTAGTCTCCTCAGGTGACCAGGGACAGCAGGCTGTGCAGGAGCCAGGCTGGGACGGGCTGTCTAAGCCTAGGTGGTCAGGTCCAGAAGAGTCTGCCACCTGCCCCACTGGGTCCCGGGACTTGTCCCAGGCAGGAGAAAATGGGTCTTCACTCACAAGAGCCGAAGCCCTCCTGCCTCGGTCCTACAGAGAGGGGGTCCTGGGGGCAGCCCGGGGTGGCCACTGGAGGTGTTGGACGCACTCTGGGCTGCTGGTGGTGGCACTGGGAGTAGGGTAAGGCTGGGCCGTCATGATGGAGGTGAGGCTCGACCCTGATCTGGGTTACCCCATTGGGTCCAAAGGCTGAAGATCTGGGGCAGAAACAGTTCTCTGGGATAGAAGTAAAGACCCCTCTGTCCAGGGTAAACAAGGACAGGACAGAGGGGCTCTGCCTAGCCTGCAGCAGTGGTCTCATACTCAGGCACCGGGGTTGCCTGGAGGGTTTGTTCAGACTCTGATCTCCGGGTCTCACCCCGAGTTTCTGTTTGAGACTTAGTATTTCTCACCAGCCCCTAGGTGATGCTGCTGCAGTTCCGGGGCCGCACCTGGGGGTCCGTAGGTCTAAAGAGCGTGGACAAGCCCTAGCTCTGCCCACTGGCCGTGAGAGCACAGGCAGGCGACTCTGTGGATGAGCTGGGGACAGCTCAGCTCTGCAGTGGGAATGTTCACATCACGGGCGTGGATGGAGATGGCGCTCAGGGCCCGGGCTCTGCAGCCGTCCACGTTCCCACCTGTAACTGTGACCCTCCCCAGCCCCTGGTCCACACCCCTCTGTGCCCTGAGCCTGGTGGTTACCACCCTGCTGTGCTGTCAGCCCAGAGGGTCAGGGAAGATGACCAGGGCAGGCGTTTGCTCATGTGTCACCTGAGGGTTTAGTCTGCTCAGATGGTAGGTGGCGTTTTGTTTGTTTTGTTTTGTTTTGTTTTGAGACAGTCTCACTGTGTCATCCAGGCTAGAGTGCAGTGGCGTGATCATGGCTCACTGCAGCCTCAAACTCCTGGGCCCAAGTGATCCTCCCACCTCAGCCTCCCAAGTAGCTGGGATTACAGGTGTTCACCACCACACCTGGCTAATTCTTGTATTTTTAGTAGAGATGGAGTTTCACTATGTTGGCCAGGCTGGTCTTGAACTCCTGACCTCAAGTGACCCTCCCACCTCTGTCTCCCAAAGTGCTGGGATTACAGGCATGAGCCACCACACCCGGCCAACTGGTAGTTCTTTTTATTGTTTGTTTTTTTTTTGTTTTTTTGTTTTGAGACGGAGTCTCGCTCTGTCGCCCAGCCTGGAGTGCCGTGGCGTGATCTCAGCTCGCTGCAAGCTCTGCCTCCTGGGTTCACGCCATTCTCCTGCCTCAGCCTCCCAAGTAGCTGGGACTACAGGCGCCCATCACTACGCCCAGCTAATTTTTTGTATTTTTAGTAGAGATGGGGTTTCACCGTGTTAGCCAGGATGATCTCGATCTCCTAACCTTGTGATCTGCCCACCTTGGCCTCCCGAAGTGCTGGGTGTGAGCCACTGCGCCCGGACCCAACTGGTAGTTCTTAAACTGGAAAGTACATGAGAATCAGCTAAGAAGCTTCAAAAACTACAGATGCCAAATCTTTATAACTTTGAGGTTAGCAGTGGCTTCTTAGACATGACACCAAAAGCCCAGGCAATGAGGAAATACAGATAAATTGGACTTCATCAAAATTAAAAACTTTTTTGAATCAAAGGACATTATCAAGAGAGCGAAAAGTCAATGGAAGAAAGGCAAGGCTGGGTGCAGTAGCTCACACCTGCGATCCCAGCACTTTGGGAAGCCAAAGCGGGAGGGTCACTTGAGCCCAGGAATTCAAGGTCAGCCTAGATAACATAGTGAGACCCCATCTCTGCAAGAATATTTTTTTTTCTTTTTCTTTTTTTTTTTTTTTTTTTGAGACAGAGTCTCGCTCTGTCGCCCAAACTGGAGTGCAGTGGCCAGATCTCAGCTTCGTCTACAGGCACATACCACTACACCCAGATAATTTTTTAAAAATATTCTTGGGCCGGGCGCGGTGGCTCAAGCCTGTAATCCCAGCACTTTGGGAGGCCGAGACGGGCAGATCAAGAGGTCAGGAGATCGAGACCATCCTGGCTAACATGGTGAAACCCCATCTCTACTAAAAAAAGTACAAAAAACTAGCCGGGCGAGGTGGCGGGCGCCTGTAGTCCCAGCTACTCGGGAGGCTGAGGCAGGAGAATGGCGTAAACCCGGGAGGCGGAGCTTGCAGTGAGCTGAGATCCGGCCACTGTACTCCAGCCTAGGTGACAGAGCGAGACTCCGTCTCAAAAAAAAAAAAAAAGAAAAAGGGTTTATGGTCAGGCATGGTGGCTCAAGCTTGTAATCCCAACATTTTGGAAGACTAAGGCCAGCGGATCACTTGAGGTCAGGAGTTCAAGACCAGCCTCGCCAACATGGTGAAACCCCATCTCTACTAAAAATACAAAAATCAGCCAGGCGTGGTGGTGCATGCCTGTAATCTGTCAGCTACTGAGGAGGCAGAGGTAGGAGAATCTCTTGAACCTGGGAGGCAGAGGTTGCAGTGAGCCAAGTTTGCACCACCGCACCGCAGCCTGGGCGACAGTGAGACTCCGTCTCAAAAAAAAAAAAAAAAAAAAAAAAGCAATACTAATTCCAGATCTTCACCCTCAGATATGTCGATGTGATTGGTCTGCAGGGTGCTCCAGGTGTCACCTTTCTGGAAACAGGTGCTGATGTATGTCTTGCACAGAGGAAGAGACAGTTCAGAGAGGTTCTGACTTGCCCAGGGTTCCACAGGCAGTCATGGTGGAGCACGCTGGAACCGGGCCTGCCTGATAGCACCTGTTCCCCTGCAAGGGAGTGACGGGTCTGCCCTGATTTGTCCCTAGTGCCGGCTGCTTCTTCGGTGACGAGGTGAGGGGCAGTGGCGAATCTGCCCCCAGTGACACCGATGCCTCCTCAGAAGTCGAGAGACCGGGGCCTGGCCAGCCTCTCCCTGCAGAGCCTCTAGACGATTCCAAGAATCCCACAGGGAGCTCAGCCTCGGGCCCAGGGGCTGGCAGGACTGCAGAAGATACCACGGAGGATGCCTGCCCAGCCGAGGGCAGCGGGGCGGCCAGACCAGACACACACCCCGGCCCGGCCCCCACGCCGGCCGAGCTGCCCTGGACCAATATTGACCTCAAGGAGCCCAAGAAAGTGCCCAGCCACTCGGCCGCTGGCTTCCCCGAGACCACCAGCCTCTCCTCACTGGGGCTCCTCCCGCTGGGCTTGGAGGAGCCGTACGGGGTAGACGACCACCCGCTGTGGGCCTGGGTGTCGGGAGGCGGCTGCGTGGTGGAGGCATGTGCCATGCCCAGGTGGTTCACTGTCCAAGCGGGTAAGGGCTCCTGCAGGGCCTGGGGGCATCCACATGGCCAGGTGCCCTGGGGGTGTGGGGTGTGGGAGGAGGCCGGGGTTGGGGGGCTCGGGCAGGCCTGCTGTCCTCCCTAGATACCTCCCTGTGCTCAGCAGCCCTGAGCCAGACGTTGGGCTCCTCTGTGGCCTTCAGATACCAGCCTGAGGCCATCAGGACCTGGAAGCACAGTGGCCAATGCCTCCTCCCCTGTCTGCAGCCCATCCCCTGTGCTAGCAGTGCTGGCCGCTTTCCAGGCTGAATTACTGGGGGAGAGCAACTTGTCTATCAGGGCGAAGGGTGGAAGGAGGCTTAACAGAGAGTGTAGCTTTTGACCTAGAAAGGGCTGATTTGGTGGAGGGGAGCGCCGTGGCTTCCTGCCCAGCTGCGGGCAGGACAGTGCCCCGGCCCTGAGGCTCTGCCTGCCCCACAGGCCTGTCTCCCTCGGTGCAGACGCTGTCCCTGTCCATCACGCCGGCCCAGACCGCCGCCTGGAGGAAGCAGATCTTCCAGCAGCTCACAGAAAGGACCAAGCGGGAGCTGGAGAACTTCAGACACTACGAGCAGGCTGTGGAGCAGGTGGGCATCCCGGTGGCCGCGCACACATTTTTTTTTTTTTTCCAACAATCATTCGTTGAGCGCCTGCTGTGTACCAGCTCTGAGAGAAACAGATGGATGCCTCCATCCCGCTGTCCATCCGTCTCCCACGCAGATGCAGGCATAGAGAAAGGAGCTCAGGGTTCCTTCGTCCATCCTGAAGACTTTGGTTCGGGCCCCACTGTGTTCCGGGCTCATTGGAGGCCCTGGGGACCCAGAGACAACAGCAACCTCAGAGGGTGGTGGGTGGGGAGGGGAGGGTGGCCAGGGAGGGGAACCACGGCATCCTCTCCCTGCTGGAGGGAACCCCGGGCGCCCAGGGGTGCAGCGTGTGATTGCAAGGAGTTAGCACACAGGGCGGCCAGAGACCCCACCTCTGGACCAACCCTGCTACCGCCCCGCTGTCCTGTGGCAGAGCCCGGCCCTCAGAGGCTCACAGTCAAGTGTGGGGGTGACAGGGAAGTCACACAGCATGTGACCCTCCTCATTCCAAGGGCTGCTGGACACAAGCAGGCTGTGGTTTGGGTTCTAGCTCGCCGCTGGCTCACTGTGTGACACCAGGCCGGGCACGGAACCTCCCGAGCCTGTTTCCCCATGCAGAAGGCGGGGTGGTAGTGCCCACTGCCCGGCTGTTTGCGAGAGGGGAGGTTGTACCGAACAGCCCTGCCTTTCAACCTGCACCTGTCGGGTGTCCAGCAGCGTCACCATTGTCGTTAGCCTGGGGGGAGCTGGGCTGAGAGCTGGGAATGCGGGGTGGGCCCTACCCCAGCCCTGCCTCCTCCTCTGGGCACCCCCGGCCCCACCCCCCTCCGCTTGCACCCGGGCCTGCCTGTGACGGTGTCCTCTGCCCCGGCCTGTGCAGTCAGTGTGGGTGAAGACCGGGGCGCTGCAGTGGTGGTGCGACTGGAAGCCCCACAAGTGGGTGGACGTGCGCGTGGCCCTGGAGCAGTTCACGGGGCACGACGGCGCCCGGGACAGCATCCTCTTCATCTACTACGTGGTCCACGAGGAGAAGAAGGTGCCCGCAGGTCCCACGGAAGATGGGGCCAGGGAGGGGACACAGGGCTGGGGTGCCAGGGGAGGGGTACAGAAATGGGGGTGCCCAGGGAAGGGGGTAAAGAAATGAAGTACTAAGGGAGGGGTCAGAGCTGGGGGTACCCAGGGGAGGGGGCAGGGCCAGGGGTGCCAGGAGAGAGAGTGTCCGAGGGCAGGGTCCCAGGGTGAAGCACAGTGAGGGTCGCCCTCCAGAGGCCTCCTGCCCTGGGTGACAGCCCTGCCGGGCGCCTGCTCTGTGAACAGTACGCCCACATATTCCTGAACGAGGTGGTGGCGCTGGTCCCAGTGCTGAACGAGACCAAGCACTCCTTTGCCCTGTACACCCCCGAGCGGACACGGCAGAGGTGGCCGGTGCGTCTGGCTGCCGCCACCGAGCAGGACATGAATGACTGGGTGAGTGGGCGATGGTCCCCTCGGGCCGGGGAGAGGGACAGCCATGGTGGGGCGACCTGGCCTGGCCTGCTCGGCAGTGACCAGCGTTGTGCCACGCCAGCTCGCCCTGCTCAGCCTGTCCTGCTGCGAGAGCCGAAAGGTGCAGGGCCGCCCATCCCCGCAGGCCATCTGGTCCATCACCTGCAAGGGGGACATCTTCGTGAGTGAGCCCAGCCCGGACCTGGAGGCCCATGAGCACCCCCTGCCCTGCGACCAGATGTGAGTGGGCTGCACTCCGGGTGGGGCCTGGGGCCTGGCCTCACCCAGAGCTCGTGGTTACAGAAGGGGGGTCCAGAAGACTGGAGTCCATGCAGGGCCAAGCTTCTCGCTGACCAGCCAGAAGCACAGCCACTGGTTCCCAGGCCCAAGTCCCCTGGGCCTGTCCAAAGACCCCAAGAGGGGGAACCAGAAGCCCCACCGGGCCCAGGGTGGGTCAGTGCCGCCCAGGAGCCTCTGAGCTTCGGGAGGAATGTGGAGTGTGGGTGAGGGGCGCAGTTCTGCACCCCAGGGGGCTTCCAGGCCCTGGCAAAGCAGCCACATCTCTCCACCTGTCCAGGGCACAGACCCGGTGCTCAGCCGCCTCCAGCTCCAGCTGAGGCCCTGCTGCAGGGGCCGCCCGGGGCCTGGGGGCAGAGAGGAGAGAACCGCTGGGGGAGGAGAGTTTGGGGGCGTGGTCCAGGCAGAGCTGGTGGGGTTTGAAGTCCAGCGGGCGTGGGCGGAGAGAGGACTTGGTGTTTGGCACTGGGAAGTGCCGGTGGAGACGGGACCTGGGGGACCCGGGGTAGCCAGGCTGGAGTGGGGTGAGGGCAGGGCTGGACGCACAAGCCTAGGAGGCATTGTTCTGTTGGGGACATTGACAGCCACAGGGTGGGGCTAGGCAGGTTGGCTCACACCTGCAATCTCATCACTTTAGGAGGCTGAGGTAGGAGGATCACTTGAGGTCAGAAGTTCAAGACCAGCCTGGGCAACATAGCCAGACTCATCGCTACCAAAAAAAAAAAGTCAAAAAATTAGCAAGTCACGGTGTCATGCACCTGTGGTCCCAGCTACTCGCAGGGCTGAGGTGGGAGGATCACTTGAGCCCAGAAGTTCTAGGCTGCAGTGGGGTGTGATCACACCCCACACCATGGCACTCCAGCCTGGGCAACACAGTGAGACCCTGTCTCAGAAAAAAAAAAAAAAAAAAAGCCGCAAAAGGGGAACGAGTTTCCCTGGGGGGATCTGAGCTGAGTCCTGAGGAGGAGGACCCAGCAGCGGACATGGGGGCTATGATTCTGTCCCCTGTGGGACAGAGAGGCTGCCCCAGAGGGTGTCCCCAAAACGACGAGGTCCTGGGCTTCATGACCTGTGGGCACTGGGTCTGGGGACATAGTGGGCCAGAAGCCCTGGCTGCAGGAGAGGATAGCAATATCCTGTCGGAGGATTCAGACCGCCTCTGGTGACAGTGACAGTGACGGGGCCTCGGCCACAGGAGGCTGACCTGCACCAGCTGCAGCCTGCACTCTGCCCGCCCAGGAGGCCATGCTGTGGTGGCGCCGCCTCCTGCTGACACCCTGGAAGCCCAAGGGCTGTGCTGTCACTCATGCAGAGGATTAGACATCACGTCTGGCTCTGCTCTGTGACATTCAAGCCTGGCTGCACCTGCCACTGTGGCCAGCCCGTTCCCCCAGGTCCCAGACCCCAAGGGGCCCTGTGAAACACGCCGCTGGCCTCATCCGCTCCGTGTCACCGTGGGGATGAGGTGGGTGGGTTCCAGAAGACTCCCAGCCCGTGGAGGGGTCTGGCCTGCACAGCCCCAGTGCCAAGACCCTGCACCTCTCGTGGGCTGAATCTCTTCAGTGTTGATTAATATGAACATGGAGGTCAGGCAGGGTGGACGGTCTGTGCTTGGAGACCGAGGAGGGCTGGGAAAATCCCAGAACCACGGGAGGCCGTGGAACAAAAGGGCGGCCAGGCAGGGTTGGAAGGTGGGGCCTGAGGGGTTTCCTCCTGCCCTCTCCCATCCTTCCAGGTTCTGGCGGCAGATGGGAGGCCACCTGCGGATGGTGGAGGCCAACAGCCAGGGCGTGGTGTGGGGCATCGGCTATGACCACACGGCCTGGGTGTACACAGGTGGCTATGGAGGTGGCTGCTTCCAAGGTGAGGGCAGCCCGCGGGCCCCTCGCCCGGAGCCTTCCTGGGCGTTCTTCCCTCTAGTCCCCGCCTGGGTTCCCTGCCCAAGGCCAGGGCTACTGTCCCAGTGTTCACACTCGGCTAACAGCTGGCTGACAGGTGACCTTCACCACTGCCAGCCTCCACCCAGGATGGTCCCTGCCAGTACCCCCCTGAGCTGAGGGCCTCGAAGGTTCCAGAGAGGCAGCGGCCAAGGCCCCCCAGCGTGTCCGGCCCCTCATTTTCAGGGCGTTAGGTGGGCTTTTCCTTCAGGGTAGGCACTCGCTGAACTTCTGTGGACCCTCGATTTCTAGGCCAGGGTCCCTCTGTTCCTACTGGAAAACGAAGGCAGAAACAGACACTGAAACAGGGCATTCCAGGCCACAGCCCACATGCCTCACGGGGGAGCAGCTAACCCCAGAGAACTGTGGTCCCTTGACGTGCCAGGAACGCGTATCTGAGCAGGCTTTGCAGCTTCCCTGTGTGTGAGGCAGGAATGGCCTCTGTCTTCATGTCACAAGTGAGGGAGCCGGGGCTCACGGACGTTACGTTGACGGTCCCAGGTGCCTTTGGTAACACAGAGTGAGCTGGGTGGGCCTCAGGCCTCCCTGGTGCTAAGTGGGAGGGCAAGGTGGGAAGAGGTGCTGCAGGGGTGTGGATGGGAGGTTTGATGCACAGTGGGCTGTGTTCATCAAGGTTGCGCAATCCCAGAATAATCACAGGCCCGGAGGCGAGAAACCAAGGCAGGCCGCCCCGTGAGATAAGCTCAACAGGCCTGTTTGCCCCTCTCTGCTGACCTGGCTCCAGCCCATCCCCGGCCTCTCTGGGAATCTGTGCTTCAGACGGAACGCCAGAGTCCCAAGCAGAGCCCATGTGGCCTCGGTCCCAGCAGCCACCTCTCCCCGCAGGCCTGGCCAGCAGCACCAGTAACATCTACACGCAGTCAGACGTGAAGTGTGTTCACATCTATGAGAACCAGCGCTGGAACCCTGTCACAGGCTACACCAGCAGGTAAGTGGCACAAGTGCCCAGCCAGGATGCTGCCTGGCACAGTCCTTAGTCCTGGCAAAACCAGGACAGCAGCATCCACCGTAGGGTAGAGTCCAGTAGAGCCTGGCGTCAGGCCCCCAGCAGGAAACTAACCGGATCTTATCGCTCACTGAGATTTCTTTTTCCTTGAATCTTGTTTTTTGGTGTTTTGGTTTGGTTTGGTTTGGTTTTTTTGAGACAGAGTCTCTCTCTGTCACCCAGGCTGGAGTGCAGTGGCATGATCTCGGCTCACTGCAACCTCCGCCTCTTGGATTCAGGCAATTCTCCTGCCTCAGCCTCCCGAATGGCTGCAATTACAGGCGCCTGGCACCATGCCTGGCTAATTTTTTGTATTGTTAGTAGAGATGGGGTTTCACCATGTTGACCAGATTGGTCTTGAACTCTTGACCTCAAGTGATCTGCCCACCTTGGCCTCCCAAAGTGCTGGGGTTACAGGCGTGAGCCACCGCGCCCGGCCGAAAGTCTCTAACTATATTGACAAAGTTTCTACCTCCAATACATGTATGGAATTCCTTCTTAATGAGATTCTGTTCCTGATTCAAGCACCAGAGATAGAAGAAAGAAAGGTTTTGTAATTTTTCTTTTTTTTTTTTCCTGAGACAGAGTCTCGCCCTGTTGCCCAGGCTGGAGTACAGTGGCATGATCTTGGCTCACTGCAAGCTCTGCCTCCCGGGTTCAAGCAATTCTCCTGCCTCAGACTAACAAATAGCTTAGATTACAGGTGCGTTCCACCATGATGGGCTAATTTTTGTGTTTTTAGTAGAGACGGGGTTTCACCATATTGGTCCGGCTGGTCTCGAACTCCTGACCTCATGATCCCCCCGCCTCAGCCTCCCAAAGTGCTGGGATTACAGGCGTGCGCCACTGTGCCTGGCCTGTACTTTTCTATACTGGAGCTTTTATTAGATGGTATTTCATATTTTTGGACACTATTATAAGTGGCATATTCCAAGTTTTAAATTTCATTTTTTTTTTAACTTTTTGAGGCTGTCTAAAGAAATGCAGTTCATTTCCTCTCCTGGTTTTCTTTGTTTTTGTTTTGTTTTGTTTTGTTTTTTGAGACAGTCTCACTCTGTCGCCCAGGCTGGAGTGCAGTGGCTTGATCTTGGCTCACTGCAGCCCTTGCCTCCCGGGTTCAAGCGATTCTCCTACCTCAGCCTCCCGAGTAGTTGGGATTACAGGCGCCCGCCACCATACCTGGCTAATTTTTGTATTTTTAGTAGAGACAGGATTTCACCATGTTGGTCAGGCTGGTCTCCAACTCCTGAACTCCCGAGATCCGCCTCAGCCTCCCAAAGTGTTGAGATTACAGGCATCAGGCGTGAGCCACTACACCCGGCCTCCGCTTCTACCTTTTCCAAATTGATGAAATAAACAGTCATAGAAACAACAAACTCTCTGACGACTCTAATCTCACCAGCCAAAGACAGCAACTGCGATTAGCATGTGGGGTGTGGCCTTCCGACCATCCTGTGTGTTGGGGGCAGATGAGGCCAGGCACAGGGAGGTGGCTCCATGGCCTCACCATTCCGTACCGGGGGTGGACCCAGTGTATCTGACTTTACTCAGCCTTGGATGTCTCGACCATAAGTGACCTTTTCAGCGTCCTATGGAACTGTTTAAAGGATGTCCTTGTGTGTAAATATTTGTGTGTCTGTGTGTTTACCCCAGTGAATCAGGGGATTTGAGATTTTCCAAGGCGGTTGACACACATTGCCAAAATATTTCCATCCTGAACACCTCCGCCTCGACTGTGGGCATTGTCCACACAGCCTGCCAACACACTTGGATCTCCACCCCCTCCTCACGTCCTCCTCAGTCCTTACGGAGGACAGGGCAGGGCTGTGCACCCACATTTGTCTCAGAGAGGCCCGAAAGGGCCACAGCTGGTCATCACAAATGCGTGCCCCAGCTGTGCTCTCCAGGCGTCTCAGCCTCACAGCCGCCCCCACAAAACTGCCCCATGTGCTGCTTCCCGCTACTCGAGTGTCTTGTCGTGACACTAACAAAGTACCACAGACCACATGGTTTGAACAAGAGAAATGTGGCCGTGTGTGATGACTCACACCTGTCATCCCTGTGCTTTGGGAGGTGACATCAGCCTGGGCAACAAAGCAAGACTCCATCTCTACAGGACATTTAAAAATAAACTAGCCAGGTGTGGTGGCACATGTCTGTAGTGCCAGCTACTCAGGAGGCTGAGGTGGGAGGATCACTTGAGCCCAGGAATTCAAGTCTGCAATGAGCTATGATCATACCCCTGCACTCCAGCCTGGGTGACAGAGCGATAGCTGTGGAAGGAAGGGAAGGAAAGGGAGGGGAGGGGAGGGGAGGGGGAGGGGGAGAGGGAGGAGGGAAGGAGAAAGAAACTCTTCTCTATGCATTTCCCCCCACCCCCCTTTTTTTTTTTTTTTTTTTTTTTTTTGAGACGAAGTCTTGCTCTATTGCCAGGCTGGAGTGCAGTGGTGCAATCTTGGCTCACTGCACCCTCCGCCTCCCGGGTTCAAGCAATTCCCCTGCCTCAGCCTCCAAAGTAGCTGGGATTACAGGCATCCACCACTATGCCTGGCTAATTTTTTATATTTTAGTGGAGACGGGGTTTCACCGTGTTGACAAGGCTGGTGTCGAACTCCTGACCTCAGGTGATTCCCCCGCCTTGGCCTCCCAAAGTGCTGGGATTACAGGCATGAGCCACCGTGCCCAGCGGGCTGTCACCTCTTAGGAGTGCGAGCGTCTGGAGGCGGCTGGCTCTGAGACTGGAGCTCGGTGCTTCCGTGTGGTGCTGCCACCAGGGGTGTTATGGGGGTGTCTGAGTGAGCCGGTTGGTTCCCCAGTCTCCCTCGTCACCCGCCCTGTTGTCCTGTCGCAGGGGTCTGCCTACGGACCGGTACATGTGGAGCGATGCCTCGGGGCTGCAGGAGTGCACCAAGGCTGGCACGAAACCCCCGTCCCTGCAGTGGGCCTGGGTGAGGCCCCGCTGCCCCCTGGGGGGTTGGGAATCCGCCCTCCCACCCCTCCTTGCCCCTTCTCGAGTGTTCTGACTGCCATCTGGATTTGGGGGTTCCCATCCTCACTGACCCACTCCTCCCAGGTTTCCGACTGGTTCGTGGATTTCAGCGTCCCGGGGGGCACGGACCAGGAGGGGTGGCAGTACGCCAGCGACTTTCCTGCGTAAGCCTCTCCCTGCACAGGGCCTTCGGGCCAGGTCCTGAGTGTCAGGGCCCTGGAGTGTGTGGCCTCCGTCCTCACTACCCTTCCAGGTTGAACCCTGCCCCCTAGACCTGGCCAAGGAGCAGACCCCTGGTGCCAGCCCTGCTACTGGAGGGGGAGGGGCCAGTGGAGGGGCTGGGAGGGGCCCAGGAGACTGTTCCCGGCACACATGGCACCTCTGGCCTCTGTGCATGGCATGGGTAGGAGCGCCATGGCTCCCCCATGCCACGTTCATCCCTGCTGTGCCAGGCACGGGCTCTGGGAGGGTCAGATGGTGGCACCCGGGGCACCAGACTGAGGGGCTTGAGGAGGGCGAGTGGCCTCGACAGCCTTCGCAGGGTCAGCTCTTGGGGGCTTTGAGCCAGGCCCTGAGTGATGGGGGTTCAACACAAGATGTCAGTTGAAAGGGCAGGGTGGGCCCCTCAGAGAGATGCAGTCCCCGTCCCGAGGCCCTGGACCCTGGTGGCGCAGGTGCACGGTGTGTGCAGACCCTTCATGGCACAGCCTCAGCCTGTTGGAAGATGCAGCCAGCACAGCCTGAGCTGGGGCCAGAGCCAGGTGGCTTCTGAGCAGACCAGGACCATCCCATCGGCCACAGCCAGGCCTCCTGGACCACCCTCCCCTCAGCCTCGGGCCTCATCCTGACCGAGAGCTCTTGCTCCCCAAAAGGGCTCTGACGGGGCCTGGGGAGGGGAGGGCTGAGTCCTCTTAGCCTGACCCCTGAACACAGGTGACTGCTATGCTCCAGCCCCAGAGAGGACCGGACCCCCTTCCCCAGGGAGCCTTCAGCCCCTGGGAGGCCCCAACCCCCGGGAGGCCCTCCCTGCAGGTCCCTGGGGCTGCACTCAGCCCTGACCCTGCCGGGGCAGCCAGGAAGCGTCTCCCAAGAGCCACGCGTGGTGACACCTCCTCCTCTGAACCCCGTCCATGGCTTCCACCCAGTCCCCATGCCCTGTAACGGGTAGAACAAGAATGTTGACGTGCACAGTCCCTTTCCAGAAACTTCCACGAAGTGGCCCTGATTTCATCTTCTTCCTCCTTGCAGCTCATACCATGGGTCCAAAACGATGAAGGATTTTGTGAGGAGGAGGTGCTGGGCCAGGTGAGGCAGGGCTGCAGGGTGACTGTCACGGTCAGGCTCCTGGAGGAGCCAGCCCTGAGGGAGCTCTGGTTCCCTGCACCCCGGGCCACATCTGGCCTCTGACCTCAGTCCCAGGGGAAGAAGCAGTGGGGAGTAGGGTGAAGAGGGAAGCTGAATCTAAGTAAATGTCAGCCCAGGAAATGCCCGCAGGCTCGCAGTGCTCTCTGGTTTCAGAAGAGTTTGTTTTCATGAACAAATAAGAGAAATGTCACTGGCACGCTCCACCTGTAAGCTGGACAGAGAACGCCACCTGGCTGGGGGTGGGGATGGGGTGGGGTGGGGTGGGGGTGGGGAGGAGGCCACCTCTGGGCCCCTCTTTCCACCCCCCCCGGGGTTGACTGCTTTCCTCCTCCTGGCTCCAGCGGGAGAGGCCCTGGAGCCTGGCGGTCACCTTGGGGTCCCCGGGCTGTGTCCGCTCTCCACTGTACAGAAAATGCAAGCTGGTGACCAGCGGGCCCTGGCTGGAGGTGCCCCCCATCGCCCTCAGGGACGTGTCCATCATCCCGGAGAGCCCGGATGCCGAGCGGAGCGGGCACAGCATTGCCCTCTGGGCCATCAGTGACAAGGGGGATGTGCTGTGCCGCCTGGGCGTGTCGGCGCTCAACCCCGCGGTGAGTGCCGGGGCCAGATTCTTCCTGCAATGAGGACCTTCCTCTGGAGTCCAGCTGGGCTGGGACCCTGCTCAGGACAAGCCCCTAGGACCAGTGGACACTGCCTGTGGTCCGAGTGGGTCCCTGTGCCCTGGGGCAGTTGGCCCAGGAATGAGGCCAGTGGGGCAGGGGTGACAGAGGTGGGCCCAGGGGACACCGTGGTTCTTTGGCACCTGGTCCTTGGTGGTCAGCACCGCGGTGAGGTGCACACGCCCACAGGGCCGCTTTCCCTGCTCGCAGGAGGATGAGATACGCCCAGAATTTCAACAAGCACCGAGATCAGGCTGGGTGGGGCTGTGTGACTCCCGGCTGTCCCCCAGCCACCCGTGCTGCCCAACCGCTAGGCCCATTTCTGCTGGGCCTGGAGGTGGGGCCCTGGGGGTGGGGGCCCTGGTGATCTCAGCACCTCTCCTCGCCGTCCCCAGGGCTCCTCCTGGCTGCACGTTGGCACTGACCAGCCCTTTGCCTCCATCTCCATCGGGGCCTGCTACCAGGTGTGGGCCGTGGCAAGGGACGGCTCCGCCTTCTACCGGGGCTCCGTGTACCCCTCGCAGCCGGCCGGTGAGTGCCGCGCCCCAGGAGCCCCTGCAGTGCTTACCTTCTGTCCAAGCTGACGTTTGCCGAACATCCCCTCTGGGCCAGGGTCCCCCAGAAGCCGTGTCCCCCCCCCCGGGACTGACTGGGAGGTGGTCACCCTGGCGATGGGGCAGCCGGAGCCAGGCCTGCCTGGCCCTTCCCAGGGTGGCCCCTGTGTCTTGGCCCTGCAGGGTCTACTCCACAGTGACCACTCTAGTGGCCGTCTGGGAGGACGGTCTGTGCTGGCTTGTTTTTCTCCAGATGTCCAGTATCCAACACGGGGACACTGGTACTCAGCTGCCCTCTACACAGGGATGGGTTAGGGGGGCAGCCCCTGAGGCTGGGTCTCCACCGTGAGCTGCCCTGGAAGCCTTTGTGTTGCGCTGGTGAGATGAGTCCATCAGAGCCCGCCACGGCTTCCAGAGCTCCAGGCATGGTGCTGGGTGGATGGCAGCGCACGGCTCAGCTCTGTGTGGCCCACAGCTGACACCAGGCTCCACATCTGAGAGGCAGCTGGGGACCGAGGCCCTCAGCCCCACCTGGCCCACATAAGCAGGAGGTGGCCGTGTGCCTGAGTCAGCCTCCCCTTCTCAGGTGACTGCTGGTACCACATCCCATCCCCGCCAAGACAGAGGCTGAAGCAGGTGTCCGTGGGGCAGACGTCGGTGTATGCCCTGGATGAGAACGGCAAGTTGCTCTTTTTTAAAATTTTTAATGTTTTGACTGGGCATGGTGGCGCACACCTGTAATCTCAGCACTTTGGGAGGCTGAGGCCAGCGGATCACCTGAGGTCAGGAGTTCGAGACCAGCCTGGCCAATGTGGTCTGCATGACACAGTGAGACTGTCTCAAAAAAAAAAAAAAAACTAATTTTTGTGAGTACAGAGTGGGTGTATATATTATGGGGTACATGAGATGTTTTGATACATAATATGGCATGCCATACATAATAATCACAGCAGAGGAAAGGGAGTATCCATCCCCTCAAGCCTTTATGTTACAAACAATCCAATTATACTCTTTTAGTTATTATTATTATTATTATTATTTTTTGAGATGGAGTTTCGCTCTTGTCTCTCAGGCTGGAGTGCAGTGGTGCGATTTCCGCTCACTGCAACCTCCACCTACTGGGTTCAAGCGATTCTCCTGCCTCAGCCTCCCAAGTAGCTAGGATTACAGACACAGGCCACCACACCTGGCTAATTTTTATATTTTTAGTAGAGGCGGGGTTTCACCATATTGGCCAGGCTGGACTTGAACTCCTGACCTCAGGTGACCCACCCACCTCGGTCTCCCAAAGTGCTGGGATTACAGGCGTGAGCTACCACACCTGGCCCTCTTTCAGTTATTTAAAAATGTACCATTAGCCGGGCACAGTGCTCATGCCTGTAATCCCAGCACTTTGGGAGCCCGAGGTGGGCAGATCACTTGAGGTCAGGAGTTTGAGACCACCCTGGCCAACTTAGTGAAACCCATCTCTACTAAAAACACAAAAATTAGCCAAGTGTGGTGGCGCGTAAGTGCCAGCCTCCCAAAGTGCCTGTAGTCCCAGCTACTCAGGAGGCTGAGGCAAGAGAATCACTTGAACCGGGGAGGAGGAGATTGCAGTGAGCCAAGACATGCCACTGCACTCCAGCCTGGGTGACAGAGCAAGACTCTGTCTCAAAAAATAAAATTAAAATTAAAAAATAAAAAATAAAATGTACCATTAAAAAAATCTTTTTTTTTTGAGATGGAGTTTCACTCTTGTTGCCCAAGCTAGAGTGCAGTGGTGTGATCTCGGCTCACTGCAACCTCCACCTCCCAGGTTCAAGCGATTCTCCTGCCTCAGACTCCCAAGTAGCTGGGATTACAGGTGCCCGCCACCATGCCCAGCTAATTTTTTTGTATTTTTAGTAGAGACGGGGTTTCACCATGTTGGGCAGGCTGGTCTCTAACTCCTGACCTCAGGTGATCTGCCCACCTCTGCCTCCCTAAGTGCTGGGATTACAGGCATGAGCCACTGCGCCTGGCTCTGTTGTTTTTTGACTTTATAATAATGGCCAGTCTTGCAGAAATCGAATGGTATTAATATCTCAGTGTGGTTTGGATTTGCATTTCTCGGATGATTAGTGGTGTTGAGCATTTTTTCATATGTTTGTTGGTCATTTGCATATCTTCTTTTTTTTTTCTTTGAGACAGAGTTCTGCTCTTGTTGCCAGGCTGGAAAGCAGTGGATGCAATCTCGGCTCACTGCAACCTCTGCCTCCTGGGTTCAAGCGATTCTCCTGCCTCAGCCTCCCAAGTAGCTGGGATTACAGCCATATGTCACCACACCCGGCTAATTTTGTATTTTAGTAGAGACGGGGTTTCTCTGTGTTGGTCAGGCTGGTCTCGAACTCTCGACCTCAGGTGATCCGCCCGCCTCAGCCTCCCAAAGTGCTGGGATTAAAGATGTGAGCCACCACGCCCAGCCGCATGTCTTCTTTTGAGAAATGTCTATTCATGTCATTTGACCACTTTTGGATGGGATTATTGGTTTTGTGTGTGTGTGTGTGTGTGCTGATTTGTTTGACTCCTTCTAGATTCTGGTTATTAGTCCTTTGTCAGTTGCATAGTTTGCAAATATTTTCTCCCATCCTGTGGGATGTCTCTTTACTCTGATGATTACTCCTTTTGCTCTGCAGAAGCTTTTTAGTTTAATTAGGACTCCTTTATGTATGTTTCTTTTTGTTGCATTTGCTTTTGGGATCTTAGTCAGAAATTCTTTGCCGAGCCCTTGAATAGCTTTTCCTAGGTTTTCTTGTAGAATTTTTATGGTTTTAGGTCTAGATGTAAGTCCTTGATTCATCTTGAGTTGATTTTTTAACACGGTGAGAGAGACAGATCCAGTTTCATTATTGTACATGTGACTTCCAGTTTTCCCAGCACCACTGATTGGATAAACTGTCCTTTCCCCAATTTCTGCTTTTGTACGCTTTCTCAAAGATCAGTGGGTTGTAGATATCTGGCTTTATTTCTTGGTTCTCTCTTCTGTCCCATTGGTCTATGTGTCTATTTTTTTTTTTTCATAAAACAGAACAAGATTACATTTCAATTTACAACTTCTGTATAACCAAAAAATAAAACACCACAGTAACATGAATGAGAAAAAACATATTTGCAATTCTAGACAAAATGTTATCCTCTTTAATCATAAATGAACCCTTCAGAAATCAGTACAAAGAGACTAACATTATAAGGGAAGTGAAAATAAAAGGAACAGAGGAAAATGGAATAGCACAAATGAGTTATAAGGCTACATGAAGACGATCCAGTTAACGTTAATAACTGAGAAAGCAATTTCATTATAAGTTACATTATCGATCCTTACAAATATTGATTATCTGATGTTTGTACAGCTTTGGGAAGTGAAGAATTCTCACATACTGGGGAAACTTACTCTAGTCATGGGGAGTTTACTCAAAAATGTAGATTTTTGCATAAACTTGGCCCAAACAGTTCCAAACCATATGAATCACTCCAACAAAGTAATCAGATACACACCCACGCACATACACATACCTATTTACTACATAGAAAATGTGTAAGTAATATATCATCCCCAAAAACTACTTAGGTATCAACTGGTGTATAATACATTGGCGGGGGGTGGGCTATGTGTCTGTTTTTATAGCAGCACCATACTGTTTTTGTTACCGTAGGCTTGTAGTATAATTTAAAGTCCAGTATTGTGATGCCTCCAGATTCATTCTCTTTGGTTAGAATTGCTTTGGATATTCAGGCTCTTTGTGGGTTCCATATGAATTTTAGGATTTTTTTTTTTCTAATTCTGTAAAAAATGATGACAGTATTTTAATAGAAATTGCATTGACTCTGTAGATTGCTTTGGGCAGTATGGTCATTTTCATGATATTGATTTTTCCACTGATTCATCCCATACTCATCAATCCATGAGCATGGGATGCATTTCCATTTGTTTCTATCATCTCTGATTTCTCTCAGCAGTGTTTTGTAGTTCTCCTTGTGGAGATCTTTCACCTCCTTGGTTATATACATTCCCAGGCATTTTGTGTTATTTTTTGCAGCTGTTGTAAAAGGGGTTAATTTGATTCTCAGCCTGGTTGCTGCTGGCATGTAGCAGTGCTACTTATTTGTGTGCATTGATTTTGTAACCTGAGACTTTCCCGAACTCATGTGTCAAACTTAGGAGTCTTTTAGAGGAGTCTTTAGGGTTTTCTAGGTATTTGATCCTATCATGGGCAAACAGAAACACCGTGACTTCCTCTTTTTCGATTTGGATGCCCTTTCTTTCTTTCTCTTGCCTGATTGCTCTGGCTAGGACTTCCCTTGTCCACAGTTTCTGCCTCAGCAGAAAGAGGATCAGGACGCCGGCCGTGCCCAGCACAATAGGGCGATTATGAGGCTTGGGGGACGCCCTGAGTATGCAGAAGGCAGAGCTGGCTGCAGCCCAGGCTCCTGAGTGTGGAGAAGTGGAGGAGGCTGTTGCCCTGACTCAGGGGCCAGGACCCTCCTGCCTCCCCGGCAGCTTCCCAAACTCTGAAGTGGTTAGAGCGGGACCTGGCCACTGGCTGCTGGGCCGCACGGGCAGGAGGGGCCAGGAAGGTCTTTCTCTTTATCTTCACTGCTTCTTTCCCCAGGAAACCTGTGGTATCGCCAGGGGATCACGCCCAGCTACCCGCAGGGCTCCAGCTGGGAGCACGTGTCCAACAACGTGTGTCGAGTGTCCGTGGGGCCTCTGGACCAGGTGGGGGTGCTCAGGGGGTATCGGGCGCTTGGGGTGCTCTGGTTCCCTCTCTGGTCTCCCCCATCCCATGCCCAGCCGTCCCACGGCAGCTGGGGCTGAGAGCTTCATGGGGTGTGTGCTCCAGGTCTGGGTGATCGCCAACAAAGTGCAGGGCAGCCACAGCCTGAGCCGGGGGACGGTGTGTCATCGCACGGGCGTGCAGCCCCACGAGCCCAAGGGCCATGGCTGGGACTACGGCATCGGGGTGAGTGGGGGCCATGGTCTGGGGCTGTGTGGTCACCTTGTGTCCTGTGGGACCATCCCCTGGGACCTGGGGTCTGGGTTGGAGGGAGGCCCCCAGGCAGAGCCCCTCCAGGATCCTGGAGTCCCCGAGTCCCCTGGTGACACAGCTCTCTCCTTCCAGGGAGGCTGGGACCATATCTCTGTCCGGGCCAATGCCACCAGGGCCCCCCGGAGCTCGTCCCAGGAGCAGGAGCCAAGTGCCCCGCCAGAGGCCCATGGCCCCGTCTGCTGCTGAGGCGCCCCCACGCACCTAGATGCAGTGATGGTGCCCGGTTTGGGCGATCAAGGCTGAGCCATTCTTGTGCTGAAGTGTGTACTGTGAGAGCGATGTCGCCCTGGTGGACTCTGGAGGGAACCTGGCCCCAAGGCTGCGGCCACTTCACAGGCACTGGTTGAGACGGCCCCGAAATGTGAAGCTCCACGGACACTCCTGCACATGTCCCCGTCTGCGAGGAGCCCTGGTGGTGTGGGGCATGGGGTGGGAGTGGCCTCCCACCCTTCCCTTCCCCTCTCCCTCCTGCCTTTCCAGGACTAGAACCCAGAATCTGGAGCCCTCCAGGAACACCGGGCCTGGGGCAGCAGAGCCCAGGATGGAGCCCGCCTGAGCCGGCATCTCAGACAGCACCCGGGCCCCGCCACCCCTGACCAAGCGAGACGGCTGTGGGGCTCAGGGCCTGTTTACCACATGCAGTGACCATTTCCCAGAGCAGGACTTGCAAAGAGGCTTTCATTTCAAAAGTGAAGGAAGGAGGCCGGGCGCCGTGGCTCACGCCTGTAATCCTAGCACTTTAGGAGGCTGAGGTGTGCAGATCACCTGAGGTCAAGAGTTTTGAGACCAGACTGGCCAACATGGTGAAACCCCATCTCTACTAAAAAAAAAAAAAAAAAAAAAAAAAAAAAATTAGCTGGGCATGGTGGCGGGCACCTGTAATCGCAGCTACTTGGAAGGCTGAGGCAGGAGAATCGTTTGAACCCAGGAGGCGGAGGCTGCAGGGAGCTGAAATCGTGCCGACGCCCTCCAGCCTGGGCGACAGAGTGAGACTCCATCTCAAAAAATAAAAATAAAAAAAGTGAAGGAAGGAGACAGCAGATCGGAAATAACACTGGAGTAGATGGGATTGGATGGGATGTTCTCTTCCCTGAGGGGGCCGGGGTACCAGACAGGAGGCTGGGAGAGGATGAGAGGCTGCCCCGTGGCTGGAGGCAGTGTCCGTGTGCGCAGTCACCGTCACCAACCCCCTTTCAGCCCCTTCCCCAGACGTGCTGGCGGACAGGGGCTTCTTGGATCAGATCATGTTGTAGGGGGTGCAGACTGCAGGCTTCTGCGGGGAGCAGGACTGTGTCCGTCAGCGGTGGCCATGGGGTGTGCACACGGATCCTCAGCCCATCCTGCACATGGAGCAGGGCACACAGTCACGCTCCATCCTGTGGCGAGAGCCCGGCCCGGCCAGGCGAGGCAGAAAGCGTCGGCCAAGTGGCCCCGACCCATCCAGCGGCCTCTCAGCTGCTTTTTACCCCTCTGTGCCCCATTTGGGGGTTTGCTTCCTCCACCTGGACACTGCCCGGGAGGTCATCAGAGCCCAACCCCAGGCTCTGCCCGGTTGGAGAGGGGATGACTGTGCCATCACCTGACCTTCCTAGGGTCCTGGTCTCACTGTCAGCAGGGGGTCCGTTGTGTTTGTACAATATGGGGTTTGTCACCCAAAAGCTGATGCTGAGAAAGGTCTCCCTGGGGCCCCGCCCGCCGGCATCTGAGAGACCTGGTGTTCCGGTGTTTCTGGAAGTGGGTCGCAGTGCCGCCGGCTGGGAAGCTCTCAGATCAATCACGGGAAGGTCCTGACAGTGGCAGCCACCTGGAACCACCCTGTCCTGTCTGTTTACATTTCTCTATCAGGTTTTCTTTGGGCATTACGGTTTGTTCCCCTACAACAGTGACCTGTGCATTCTGCTGTGGCCTGCTGTGTCTGCACGTGGCTCTCAGTGAGGTACGGGGAGGGCGTCACCCTGCAGAACGGCAGAGCGACACGTCCTCTCGCTGCTGAGCACCAACTGTTTACCTGCCCAGCATCACTTCCTCAGATGCTTTACTCAATAAACATTTCCCCTGGAGTGTCCATGCCCTGGTGTTTTTATCGATAACATTGATTGATTAAAACGTGTAGTTCCCCACGTGCCTGAAGCAGACATTGCCGTGAAATCTTTTATTTTTTGTTTTATGACACAGCATCAATTTCATGAATACTTTGAGAGGGCCATTAGAAAAAATAAGAGCCAGTTTGGGTCATTTGAGAATCATTTTCAGCACAATTACAGCGGGGGCACGGGCCGTGCGGCTCCGGCTGGGTTTTCCCAGACGCAACAATCACGGTTCTGGCTTCTCCGCGGGTGGGGATGGGGATCGCGCCTCCGGAGCTCTCAGGGCGTCTGTCTGCCGAAGGGTGGGTGCGTCCACAGCCCCGGGGGACGGTGCGTGGGTCTCTCACCCACTTATGCGGGGACTTGAAGGAACTCAGCCCGATGGCCGAGGCAGGGGCTCCCCACAGGATAAAAGGATCCAGCCTGGCCTTAGGGTCCAAGAGGAGGGCCAAGGGAGTGGGCCTGGCCCCTGTCCCCTCCTCCTCGAAACACTGGACACCCCGAAGCGAGACTATGGTTACTGAGTATCCTGTGTGATGTGGCCTCAGGGGAAGAAGGACTGGCTGCTTGGCCCAGGTCACCCTTTAGGAAGCAGAGGAGGTGCGGGTGCCAGTTCAGGGCAGAAAGAGCCACTGAGGCCATTGTCCTGAAGGCGGTGACCCCCAGGCCCTCCTGCTGCCCCCCGGGAAGCCCTGGGCTGTGCTAGACACCGGGTCCAGTCTTCGTCTCCTGGACCGAGGCTCTTCTGGGCTTTTGGGCTCAGCTTGTCGGTCCATTCAGCAAGTTCAGGGGCGGACTGAGCCCTGCTCTGGCCATGGCTCAGCCGGAAACAAGAGCTGCCAGGTTTGTAGCACCTGAGTACCCCCGCTGGTGAGGTCTTTGTCATCTTGAGTCCCCACTGGGCAGGTGTCCCACAGCAGGGGAGCCCTGAGCTCTCGCTGTTCCAAGCTCCCACCTGCATCCAATCTCAGCCCACAGTGGTGGACCACCCTGACCTTCCAGACTGCCCCCTCCCAAGGGGCAGACCCAGCATCCCGGAGTCCTCACCCCGAGCTGTGCTGAAGGGCAGCCGGGGCGATAGGGCCAGGACCAGACCAGGCCTCTGATAAAGTCTCATCGAAATGAGACCTGTGTGCCCGGGCCACCTTAAGGGGCCCTGACCAGGAAAATCAGGCCTGAAGCTGCCAATGCCAGATACTCAGGGTACCTGTGTCCTTACGTGGCTAGGCGTGACCCCAAGCCTGCTGGTACATGCAGCCTTTGGCACCACGACCCCCATCTTGGGGAGGGCAAGGCCACCTGGTGGGGACGGGCCAACCAGGGCCCTTGGTCTCAGCTGTGGCAGCCACATCCCTGGGCCAGCTTGGCCCTGAGGGCCTTCAGGACATCTCTGGGCAGAGGCATGAGGGAGGGGAGAGCCAAGTGGCCAGGTCCGGCAGAGCCAGTGGGGCAGGAACGCCCAGCAGAAGGAAGCTGGGCTTGGGGCAGCAGAGACGTGCCAAGCCGCCAGGCCCAGCCATGAGGATGAAGTACCTGGGTGGGGGAAGGGATATACCTGCCACCCCAAGGCTCCACCAGGCAGAGAGACCCAACGGGCTGCCAACTCAGACCAGGACCCAAGCACATCGTAATGTCCTACAGACACAGCATGGTGCCAATTATATGATAACCCCACATCAGTGAGAATAAGTAACGGCAGTGGCGGGGGCTGGAGTGGGGCATACTTGGTCCCTGCGCGGGCCGGGGCTGAGCAGGAGGCCTCAGAGCCACTCTTGGGGGGCAAGAAAGAGCCTTGGGGCTTCTCTCCCATGCCCAGAAGGGCTGCACCAGGAACACCCAGCCCTGTCTCCTGCTCCAGCTCCACAGCACCCCTCACACCCTGCCCCAGACCCTCCACAACCAGGCACAGCCTGGGGTCACCACATCCAGGAGCCCTCACTGGGGAGGAGGGAGGAAGAGACTCCAGCTCCTCCCCACTATTCAACCTTTGAGGATGAATTTGAGGTCATCTGATTAGATTTGCTGGCAGCTCCAACCATCTCAGATTGGCCCCACTCCCTGAGTAGCCTTGGGCTCTGCCAGGCTTGTCCCGGGCCTCAGTTTACCCCAAATGCGGATGCTGAGCCCAGGCCCCATGTAGCCCTACAATGAAGGTTGGAGGTGGGGGTCCCTTGCCAGGGCCTTGGCTTCGGAAAACCTGCAGGTAACCCTTTTCCTGGGATCTCCCCTTGCCCTGGAGGAAGTCAGGGTGAAGAATCGTTGGTGCCAAGGCTAAGGAGGTTTTTCAACTTTTCCTCCTTTTCAAGGAGACTGCCTGGCTCAATGAAAAATCCAGATCTGCCTGGGCCCTACCCAAAGGCTTGGGCCTCACGCCGCTCTCCAGGGCCACGGCCTCAACTAGGCCACTCGCTGGTCCCCAGTGGGGCAGGAAAAATTGCTCCAGGGAAATGGCTGAATGTTCGGGGGAAAATGGAACCGCTGAGGCCGCGTCCTTGTGGGGTGTCCCCGCCCATTTGGGGCTCGCGGCTTGGAGGGACTGGGGCTGGGAGGAGCAGGCCAGGCAGCCGCAGCCACTTCCACCCCCACCCAGGGCTGGGCGTTAGGTGCCCTCTCGGAAGCTGTGGATCTGGGTGGAGTACCTCTGCAGGTGGCCCTGGGGCTGGGCCTCGGTGGCCCCCAACGTGCCCCCAGCCGCCTGCTGCTGCTGCTGCTGCTGCTGCTGGTAGTGCTGGTAGAGCTTGGGGCCCGGCCCCTCCAGGCCCGGGAGGCGGCTGCTGGACATGGTCAGGATGGTGGCCGTCAGTGATTTGATGTAGTTCTTGGCCAGTGTGAGTGTCTCGATCTTGGAGAGCTTCTTATCGGCGCGCACGTGCGGGATGACTTCACGGAGGGCCTGGAAGGCGTTATTGAGCTTATGCATCCGCTGTCGCTCCCTCTCGTTGCTCTCCAGCCGCCGCTGGATGCTGCTGTCACGACGGCCACCGGGTCCCGAGGGGCCTGGACGCCTGCGCCCGCCCTCGCCCCTCGCCCCTGCTGCGGCCCGGGCCGGCCGGCTCCTCAGACCCTTGGACGGCTCTGGCCCCGGGTTCGGCAGGGACCCCTCTGGCGTCCCCTCCCCAGGGGTGGCCTCTGTGTGCTGCACCGGGGCCCGGCGCCGCGGGGGCCGGTTCTTGGTCTTCATGGCCCTGGACTGGCTGTCCCAGGAGGTGGCGGCGGGGAGGTGAGGCCCTTGGAGCTGAAATCCAGAACACAGGACACTCTGTGGTCACCCCCACATGGCCAGGGGACCCTCTGGGGTGCCGTCCCCGGCAGCTTCCTACTTGCTGACAACAATGGTACCAGGGGCAGGGGGTGGCGCTCCGCGACTGGAGATCCTTCTGTTCACACGCTTAGCCCTGGGCTGACCCCACCCCACGCCCCTGCTTTACCTCATACAGACCTCTGGAACCTGTCCCTGTCCCTGCGTCCCCCTTCCTCCTGGGCGACTCACCCTGACCCCTAGATCTTCCTCTGGCCTCATGCCCCTCACGGCCCCCCAGTGCCTCCTGAGCTTGGTGACCTTTGACACTTTGCCTAGACCACCCTGAGACGCGTCCCCCACCCTAGCTTAGGGGGCGCCTCTGCCGGAGGCGGCACTGACTCCTTCGCCCCGTGGGCGGGCAGTGACTCCAGCCACCAGGCTCTCGCTGTCCTGCCCCGCTGGACGTGACACGTGCAGGGACAGCACTGGGGCCAGAACCGCTGCGGACATGGGGCAGCCGTGGAGGTCAGAGGTCGGCAATGGCCAGGGCCTGGCGGCAGCCCCCAATCCCACCACGTGGATGGCCCCCGTGGGGGCTCCGGACAGACCAGAAGTCCCCTACCCGGGTTTCCCCCCAACCCCCACAGCCCCGCCGCCAGGTCCTGCCCCTGGGTTCCCTCCCCGCGGCCCCACCCGAGTTCCCAGCTCCCGGGTTACCTGGGGATCCGCGGCCGCACGCGCCGAGGCTGCCCACGGGGGACAAGGACACGTCGCTTTAGCCGCCCCGGGCGGGGCCGCGGACGCATGCAAATGAGCCCTCGGGGCGGGGGCGGGGCCGGGGCGGGGCCGAGGTCCGGGTGTCCCGGGCTGGCGCGGGCAGCGGTGGCGGCACCTGCGGGCAGGCGGCCGGCGCCTGGGGCTTCCAGACCAGGTGGCCGCGCAGCCCCGCCCCCAGCTTCCGCCCCGCCCCCAAGACAGAAAACCTCCCCCGCCCGCCTCTCCCCATCCTCTCCCTACAGTCCCCCCACCCTCGTCCCCCCAGACAGCCTCTCCCACCGCCTCTCCCATCCTCCCCCGACAGCCCCCCACCCTCGTTCCCCCAGACAGCCTCCCCCACCGCCTCTCCCCCTCCTCCTCCTATAGCCTCCCCTACCCGCCCCGAGATAGCTTCCCCCTATCCGTCTCTCCCCATCCTCCCCCTACAGCCTTCGCAAGACAGCCTGCGTCCCCACCTCCCCTACTCCCGTCCCCCGACAGCCTCCCCACAACCTGCTTGTCCCCATCCTCCCCCTCAATTTCCACCCGCACCTTCCCCACTCGCCTACCCCACATCTGTGCCCGAGACAGCCTCCCCCCCCCCGCTTTCCCCGCCCCCCCCCCCCACACAGCACCCCCGCATCCATGCCTCCCGCGGCCCTCCTTCCCCGGCCTCTCCACTCCTGGCGGGGCCCCGGGCCCATTCCGCGGATGGGGAAACAGGTCCCTGGGAGCAGCCGGACGGAGGGGCAGCCCCGGTTCAGGCTCAGCACAGAGCCCAAGTCCCAGGAGCACTCCGGGACGAGCCGCTCCGCGAAAACGCCGGCATCTCCCAGGGGCTCCCCCGCCCCGCTGCCCGGGATGTTTAGGGGAACCTGGGGCTCCTACGGGCTGGGGGCGGACCCCGAGTTGGGGGTGGGGAGGCCGTCCATGGGAACGCCTTTTTTTTTTAAGACGGAGTTTCGCTCTTGCTGCCCAGGCTGGCGTGCAGTGGAGCGAGATGATCTCGGCTCATGGCAACCTCCGCCTCCCGGGTTCAAGCGATGCTCCTGCCTCAGCCTCCCGAGTAGCTGGGATTACAGGCATGCACCACCACGCCCAGTTAATTTTTGTATTTTTAGTAGAGACGGGGTTTCTCCACGTTGGCCAGGCTGGTCTTGAACTCCTGACCTCAAGTGATCCACCCGCCTCGGCCTCCCAAAGTGCTGGGATTACAGGCGTGAGCCACCACGCCCAGCCAAAGCAGCACCTTGCTCAGGGAGGGACCATTCGGGGCTGCTAGGGGTGTGGTGACTGTGAGTGTCACGCTGGCTGGCAGGCCAGAGCTCCACACTCATGGGTCTCGCTGCCCTGTCTCAGTACTTCTGGGTGGGGACTCAGAGGGGCCATGGTGGGGTGGGGTGGGGGGCCAGGGGGTGGGCACAGAAAGGCTGGCTTGGAGCCAAGGTTAGTTCTTCTCTTGGCCTAGAGCTCATTTGAGGCTGGGCCAATCGAGGTCTTTGGAAATGAAAATGCTTCCGAAATTCATGAGTGCAAAGGCATGGATTATAGACATGCTTCAAGGGGGCACGAACACTAAACAGGTTTGGTTTTCCAGTGGTGACACAAAGCTTTATGTCCTCAGGAGTGCAGGGAGTTTAAGTCTGTCCCGGCACACAAGCTCCAAAGGGACCAGGGCAGGGGCCCTCGGCACAGGCTGTGGGCGCTCCCAGCAGGGCAGGGCCAGGCCACCCACCCAGGTCCTTGCACATGGACAAAACATAGAAGAAAAGCGGCAACAGAGTTTATAAATATATAACTATATTTATTTTGAATATTAAATAGTTTTTAAATTACAAGCAATTTATTGAATCACACTATGCATCAATATACAGTAAAAATCTTACAATTTAAAAATGTACACAATTTAAACTGGAAGTTCATTGACTGTTATATTGCCGGGGACCTTTTTTGCCTGTGTTAAAGAGACAGCAGGGAGGCCTGGGGGATGTGACGGCCCCCTACATCCTCCTCTGCAGACGGAATCCCATGGTGGATCCATACACCAGCCCCACGATCAAGATCCCGCTCAGCCCACTAAGCCTGCGCGCTTCACCAGCACGTGTCCACACCCGTCCAGCTGATCTTCACAGGCTGCTGGTAATTCAATACTGTCGACGCATCTTTAAGAATTTTTTTATAGATGAAAGAGAATGTTCTTTGTTAATAAAGACTTGAGCCAACCCCATTGCTACTTAGGAATATTGTTTTGGAGATTTCCATCAGAAGTCACTGCGTACACCCATTCTTTTTTTAAGGCTACTTCTCATAAGGCTCACGTGTTGAAGCCACTCTAACAGAAGCCCAACCTTTGGCGTCTAACCCTTGGTTCACTTCTGAATTTTCAGATGACGGGCTGAGTCGGGGAAGAGCAGGCGCTGCCCTCCTTCCACCGGGGCCCTGGGGACAGACATGCAGTAGGTCCTTAACTCTACAAACACCCTACGGGGAACAGGAATAAAAGGAGGGGTTCCGAAAGGTCTTTTACAGCAGCAAGACATACCAAGACTTTTCTTAGATAAACCCATTTCTATAGAAACGATCGAACCTGTACATTTAAAAATAGCGCGAACGCTGTTTGCAATTCGGCTTGGTCGAGCTTTCTGCACCCTTACGGGGAATGGCTTGTCGTCCAGACACACGGGCCAAGTCTCAGAAGGGATTTGGGGAGCACTTTTTCTGTGTTGCCCTTTCTGGCTTATTGACAGAGTCATTTGAAAAGACAAATTCGCATCTAGCTAGGAAGGAAATGAAAGCTAGATTATTTTTGTTATAGGATTTAAAATGTACAAACTCCACCAAAATAGGTCTAATTCAGATTGATTCTGGGTTGCTACCCATAGAAGGCCAGAAAATATGCTAACCTTCCCCCACATCATCCAGAGAACGCCACTGATTTATTTCATTGCACAACTTATTAGAACAAGTACGTTTTGAAAACCCACCACTGATAACCAACTTATTAGTTAAAAAATAACAAAACAAACAACAAAAATCTGACCTGAACACAGCACATGCTGACATTTCAAAAATGGGCTGGAATTTTTATTCTACTTAAATTTCCTGTGTATTGCTTGGATTTCAAAAAAACATGTTAACCCACGTGTTGATTATAAATATAAAATCTCGCCCCTCCATGCAACACCACACTAAGATCCACCACCCCCCCAAACTCAATGTATAAAATGCTTTTTTGGCAATTAATTATGAGTGACTCAAAATAAATAAAAATGGGAATTATGAAAATTTTTTTTTTTTTTTTTTTTTTTTGGAGACAGGGTCTGGCTCTGTATCCAGGCTACTGTACAATGGCATGGTCTCAGCTCACTGCAACGTCCATCTCCTGGGCTGTAGCCATCCTCCCACCTCAGCCTCCCAAGTAGCTGGGACTACAGGTGCACACCACTATGTGCCTGGCTAGTATTTTTTTTTCTTTTCTTTTTTTTGTATTTTTAGTAGAGACGTGGTTTTGCCATGTTGCCCAGGCTAGTCTTGAACTCCTGGGCTCAAAGTGATCCGCCCGCCTCAGCCTCCCAATGTGCTGGGATTGCAGGCGTGAGCCACTGTGCCCAGCCAAAATCTTAATCCTAGTGGAAAACTGACAGCCCCAGAAGGTCAATAAATGTACTCCAGGCTGACACTGTATAACACGACGACGGATTCCATGGAGCTGCATGACTTTGGTCATTAAATCTGAACTGCTTAAACCTGCAGTTGAAAGTAGTATAATCACGTCTCGTTTCTCCTCAGCCAAGACTAATCTTAGATGTAAAAACTGAGAAAACTCAGGAAGTCCCCACAGCAAGAATTCAGTCATGACAATTTTGGCAAAATCATCTTCTAATGCCCTGTTAATTACAAAAAAAAAAAAAAATTCGCGCATCCCGAGAGCCAGCGGTGCTCCCCGCACAGCCCAGGCGGGCACCGCGTCCACCCCATGCCTAGACAGGAGGGGACTCTCTCCATCCTGAACTTCTTGCTTTGGAAAGTTATTGCTTAGTATAAAAAATGAGAGGAGTGGGGCGCAACTGGCAATGAAGGTCATTTGCTGTGCACACTCTGGCAACGCCCACCTGCATTTTCCACTAGGACTCAACTTCCTTCCGTGTACCCCAGGCGGCCCCTGCATGGGTCTGGAGAGTGCCCCAGGTTGCGCTGGAGTCTGGAAACGTATCAGCACCGGAAAATATGTGGGGTGAAGAGTGAGTGTGAGGGGATTGCAGGCCCGAGGACCCCCGAAGGAACGGGTGCCTCCCCAGCACGGCTGTGCTGCACCAGCCACGGGGGACTTTTTATGTCAGAGCAGAACTCAGGGAGGGAGGCCTGAGGTCGCCTATGACCGCTGGGGCTCCTGCCGACGTGATGAAGCTACATTGGGAGCACTCGGGCCCTTTCAAAGCCAGAAGAGAACCTGGGGCTTAATGCAGAACGGAGGGTCCATGAGATGAGTCCCGGGCCACGCAGGACCACCCAAGTCCCCGATCCGGACTATGTGTCAGCTGCTGATGCTCTGCCGTCGTCCCTTGTCTGTCCCCCTTCACAGCTGCAGGATGTGGTGTTATCTCATCCCACGCAGATAACCTGAGACTGGCCAGGCCCAGCTGGACGTGACACGGAGCGGCTCGGAGAAGATTCGGCTGTGGAGTTTTTTTAAAGCTCAAGTCCCCGCCACCTGACGTGTGCACGCATCATCACCTCAACCCGTCCTCCACAGCTGGCGTGCTCTGCGGACATGTGTCTGCCTGAGCTCCCCGGCTTCTTGCAGGAAGGACGGGAACACGGAAGCTTCCCAGGAGCCTGGCCTCCGAAAACCAGGCAGAAGAGCTGCGCGGAGGGAAGTGGTGCGGCGGCCCCGTGCGGGGTGCAGCTCTCCCGACCCGCCACCCAGCACGTCCCCAGGGATAGGCCAGGTCCATCTGAGGTCTGGGGCCACAACCTGCCGGTTTTTACCAAAAGGGCTTTAAAAAGTGGGACGTGGGGTGGGAGAATGACAAGGAGAGGCTGCAAGACCTCTCAGCTCCTCAGAGAGAAGCCTCACTTGCTGCAGGGAAGCCGCTTCATCAAGAAGAGACAAAAATGCATTCGATTCCATCAACAAAACAGTGGTATTTTGGACTCATTGAAAATATTTCCTATATGAACATAAAACACTAACATTCAGAATCATTTATCATTTATGAAAGAGTACCATATGTACAATCCCAACAATCCTAGACACAGTAGAACACTCAAAATATTTAAGCTTTACAAGTACCATGCAGCGCAAACTATAAAACAGAAAAAAAATCAAACTAGTGGATAGCATCAGCTTAACCTGCCTCATTTTCCTTGAATAATTTAAGATTCTGTACAACAATGGAGACTCTCAGAACATTTATCCACAGTGCAATTACAGAAAGCAATTCGTGATTTCTCTAGAAATAATAAATATGGCTCACTGGTGACCATTCCCCTCGCGTGTCCTCTGTGGTGCCCACACGTGGGCCGGGATGTACAGGCGTGGACGCAGAGACGCCCCTGTGGAAAGCACACACGCGGCGCGCATAGCTCCACACACGCATGCACACGGAGGCTGCGCCCCTGCCTCCCCCGACGGCCAGCGCGGGAGCACTGCCTGGGAGGCCGCGGGTGCCTGGGGCACCGAGGGATGCTGGCTCCCGGACACAGCCTCGCTCCCCACCTGGGCTCCCGAGGGCCCCGCCTTGAACGCAGCTCAGAGCCGTCTCCCTCTTCACCTCTGGATTCTTCCTCCCAAGCTCGTATCAGCAAATGGCGAGTGGATGTCGCTGCTCGGGCTGAGGGCGCAGGGGCGCCGCTCCAGGGGAGCAGCCTCGGACCCGAGCGTGCGCGTTGGCAGCCACCTAGTCCTTTTCTCCGTCTTCGCTGCTTCCTATTGAGGAGAGAGGAAGTGAGACGACAAAGCTGGAGTTTTAAAATGATCAGACAAGAATGGCGTGGACGGTGTGTGCGCTGCACCACGGGAACAGAAGCGGGTGCTTTGAGCTCAGCACCGCCTGAGCCGCCCTTCCTGTCCTTTCCTTCAGAAGCAGCAGCTGCCCGACGCTCCCACCAACACATCTGCTAGGCTCAAATGCCAGATGGGCGCTAAGGGTCAGGGTGCAGAAGAAGTCAGCTGGGATCCACACATCTGCCCCAACACACTGGCAGGTAGCAGGTGTTATCTAATCGTCACAAATGAAGCTTAGCGCCGATGCAAACAAAGCCTCTTTGTATTCCATATTCATTATTTGATCTGTAAACTTCCAATCAAAAAATGAGCTTATTAACCTTTATCTTTCAATCTAGTGACAGGGAAAGAAGGCTCCCTATGTTCAGATACCTCCACTTCAAACAGCCCCTGCCCATTCACCCCACCCTACCCCTGCGAGCCACACCAGGACCAAGACTCAGTAGCAAAACCAGCGTTCCAGGGGCAGCACCAGCGGGCGTGTGGGCTGGTCCCAAGGCCAGGGGTCAAGTGTTCTTACGAGGCTGCAGAAGAGTGGGTTCTCTCTGGGAAAGGAGAAGAGCGTGGAGGGGGACTATGCAGCCACAGGAGAAAAAGAGGAGACGGTGCACAGCCTGGGCGTTTCTGGGACCAGAGCCCCTCTGCCTCGGCCTGGCCCCACAGGGTGGACAGTAACGAGCCTGAGCGTGACCATGACAAACAGGCAGGGGCATGGCCCCGAGAGCACGCTCAGGATGCTGGCAGTGTTATTTATTTTAGAGACAGGGTCTTGCTCTGTCACCCATGCTGGAGGGCAGTGGTGCAGTTACAGGTCACTGTAGCCTTGAACTCCTGGGCTCCAGCATTCCTCCCACCTCAGTCTCCTGAGCAGCTGGAAGTGAGGGTGCACACCACCACACCCGGTTAATTTTTTAGTTTTTATTTTTTGTAGAGATGGGGTCTCACTATGTTGCCCAGGCTGGTCTCACACTCCCAGGCTCAACTGATCCTCCCACCTCAGCCTCCTGAGTAGCTGGGATTACAGGCAGAAGTCACTGCACCCAGCTGATGATGGGAGTTTAAAAAAAACGAGTTTGTAATCGACTCAGCAAATGTGAAGAAGACATGAGATTATCAAGCCTGCAAGACCACCGTCTGCCCAGCTGCAGCGCCCCACCCCCAACCCCACACCCCCAACCCCCAGCACGTGGCGCCTCTCACCGCCCTGCTCGATGTCCGAGTCGGTCAGATGTGTGAGGGAAAAGCTGGCAATGTTGGCGGGAGAGATGGAGAACCGGGAATAAGGCGCCGAGTGCGGCCAGCTCTGCTCTGTGCTCCGGGCCGGTGGTGGTGGGGAAAAGTACTTGGATGTCTGGAGAGAAGGCTTGGAGCTGAGCAGGTTACTTGTTGTCTTTGACATAAAAGGATCTGGGGAGAAGTCATCATCCCACTCAAAGCCGCCACCTAGAAATAAAAAACAAAACCCCACCCTTTATCACCGCGCGATGAGGCAGAGGGGGAGGCTCTGTGCAGGTGCACCCTGCGGGTCGGAAGACAGCCCGGCCCAACTGGCAGATGGCAGCGCTGTGCCCATGTCAGGGGGGCGTCATTAAAGCAACATGGTAAGTTACCCTCAAAAAACCTTTACATGACTCAATTTTTCAGTTTCCCTTAAAACTAGTCAATGACGTGAAATACCTTCTTCGTCGGTGGAGCTTTCGGAGTTGATGCACCTGCTCAGGTAGGGAGAGCCTGAGGCCGGGGCTGGGCCACTCAGGTCAGGGCCGCACGCCTCTCCTCCACAGGGCCCCAGCTCTTTGGTTGGGGTCTCCTGAAAAGCCAAACAGAAACTCCCGTCAGCAAAGGCCTGCTCACGGGAACCCCATGTGACCGCTTCCCCACTGACAGGCGCATCGGACTGACAGACTGAGAAGTGAGCGTCTCAAGACAAGGGCGGCTCCGGGCCTGGGAGGACAGACAGACACAAGGCCCTGTCTCTCCCTCGTCCTGCAGCTCTGACCTCGGCGGAGGCATGAAGCAGCTCTCTGAGGCTGCAGAGAAGCGCAGAACAGCAGGAAGGTGGGGACGAGCGGCAGCACTCAAGATGCCACCCGCCAGCACCAAGTGTGTCGGCTTCTCCTCCACAATCCCCTGCCTGGACTCAGCTCAGCCCGGGATCCAAAGTGGGCACCACCCTGGACAGAGTGCTCCGGGAGAAGCCCTTAGTTCTGGCTTCGGAGCAGGAAGGGGGTCTTGTGATGCTCAGAAAGAGAAGGGGGAAATTCCAGCTTTCTTCTTTTCTCTGTTCTCTTGCTCTCCAGTCCCAAGCAATCCCGGGGCAACAGCTGTCTATAATCCTGGGGACCATAAAGCCTCCACTCCACTGGAGGACTGTGATCCCGAGTGGGAGGGGACCCTCACTGGGTTTTTCCCCTTCTGTCCTCCCACTGCTTGGCTCCAGACGTGCGTGCAGTTGCAGGAAGTATGGCGCATCGTGTAACTAAAGCCTCAAATTTCTAGCTAGGGGATCAGAAAGGAGAGGCCCAAAGAACTGCAAGTATCAGGGACATAACAGAAGAGGGAGGAGCTGAAAAAGGTGACCCTATGAGGCTGTTGGGGGGCTCCTGCGCTTACCCCTGAGCTGTGCGTGGTAGATCTGACTCTGAACACACCAAAGCTTTGAAAATGAACCTCAGGGGAGACCGGGGTGGAGTGCGGGGCACACACATGGGGCAGGTTCAAACAGCACAGCGAAGGCTTTGAAAGGGGAACTGGGAACTGACACTGAAACCACAGCCCACAGAAGGCTACTTGGAACTTGTGGCCTGCGCCCACGGGGTCAAGGCTTGCTAAGATAAAAATATCAACATTATTCACAGCATTTAAACACGGCACAGACTGCCTAACATGATAGGAGGATCCAAAAGCTAAACTTATTTTGCATTCAAAAAACCAGGAACACCTCGATTTCCCTGGGAAAAGACAATCAACAAGTGCCAGTGTCACGGTGCCACCAATGTTGGAATTATCTGAAAAGGGACTACTATAAAAATGCTCCTACAGCTAAGGGGAGACACTTACCATGAATAGAAATAGAGAAAATCTTAGCAAAGGAACAGATGATAAGAAGAATGACAAAAAAAGGCCGGGCGCGGTGGCTCAAGCCTGTAATCCCAGCACTTTGGGAGGCCGAGACGGGCGGATCACGAGGTCAGGAGATCAAGACCATCCTGGCTAACACAGTGAAACCCCGTCTCTACTAAAAATACAAAAAACTAGCCGGGCGTAGTGGCGGCGCCTGTAGTCCCAGCTACTCGGGAGGCTGAGGCAGGAGAATGGCGTAAACCCGGGAGGCGGAGCTTGCAGTGAGCCGAGATTGCGCCACTGCACTCCAGCCTGGGGGCGACAGAGCGAGACTCTGCCTCCAAAAAAAAAAAAAAAAAAAAAAAGAAGAATGACAAAAAGCCAAATTCAGAAGAGAAAAGTACAATAACCAAAATCTAGCAACTCAATGGATGGGCTCAACAGCAGAATGGAGATGACGAAGGAAATCATCAGGGACCTTGAAGACAGAGTAACAGAAATCACCCAATTCAAACAAGAGCAAGAAAAAAAAAACCTGGAGGAAGACAGGACTAGAGCCTCAGAGCCTGTGAGACAGGACCTCAGAGCCTGTGAGACAGGACCAGAGCCTCAGGGCCTAACCCTGAAGTCCCAGGAGGAGAGGAGACAGGAGGTGGGGCAGAAAAAGTACTAGAAGAAAATAATGCCTGAAAACTCAGATTTGGTGAAAGATACAAAACTACAGATTTAAGAAGTTTAACAAAACAAAAATGGGATAAATACAAAGAAATTAGGCCGGGCGGGTGGCTCACATCTGTGATCCCAGCACTTTGGGTGGCTGAAGCAGGAGGATCCCTTGAGGCCAGGAGTTCAAAACCAGCCTGGGCAACATAGTGAGATGCTGTCTCTACAAACAATTTAAAAATTAGCTAGGTGTGGTGGTGCACGCCTGTAGCCCCAGCTACTCAGCAGGCTGAGGAGGGAGGATTACTGGAGCCCAGGAGTTCAAGGGTGCAGTGACCTATGATCACACCACTGTATTCCAGCTGGGTGACAGAGCAAGACTCTGTCTCAAACAAAACAAAACAAGACACACACACAAAGAAGTCCACCCTCAGATGCACCATAATCAAACTGTTGAAAGCTAAAGCTAAAGATCTGAAAGCAGCCAGGGATAAAAGATGTATTACAGTTCGAGCATCCCAAATCTGAAGACCAAAAATCCAAAACCTTTTGAGCACTGATATGGCACCCACAGTGCTCACTGGAGCACTTATGATTTCAAATTTTCAGATTTAGGATGCTGAACTGGTGAGTATAATACAAATATTCCAAAATCTGAAAAAACCAGAAATCTAAAATGCTTCTGGTCCCAAGCATTTCAGATAAGGGACGCTCCACTTGTACTTCTAGGAGAATGATCTGAGTGACTGCAAATTTCTCATGAGAGACCGTGGAGGGTGGAAGGAAGTGATACATTTTTAAAATGCTGAAAGAAAACAATTATCAACTCAGAATTCTATGCTCAGAGAAAATAGGCTTCGGGAATGAGTGTGAAATAAAGACAGTCTTAGACGGAAAAAAACACTAAGATAATTTATTTAAAAATAAAAGGAATCCTACAAAAAAATTTTTTTTAATAAAAAAGAGAGAAAAGAAAAGCTAGTTAAATTTCTTTAATTAGAAGGGAAAGGGTCCCAGAAGGAAACCTGGAACATCAATAATGAAAAACAACAGAAGGACAGGAAGCCCTCCAGATCAGAGAGTTCCACCTCCTCAGAGTCAACCAACGAGGACAGAAAACATTCAGAAAAGACAAATAAGACATAACAGTACAACAACAACAACAACATAAATAATACAGTATAACAACTATCTTCATAGCATTTACAGTGTATGAGGTATTACAAGTAATCTAGAGATGACTTAAAGTCTGCAGGAGGATGTGTGTAGGTTATATGCAAATATGACGCCATTTTATATAAAGCACTTGGGCATCCTCTAATTATGGTATCCAAATTATGGAACCACCACTTCTTGGAAACCAAGGGACAACCCCAGAAATGATCTCAGTAGAGATCAGTGACAAGACCGCCCGTGCATAGCCACACCTGTGCATACTAAGTCCTGCGGTTAGCCTTGTGGAACCCACATATACCAAAAGTCAGCCCTCCGTATCTATACACAGGTTCTACATCCCGAGAATACTGTGTTTTCGATCTGTTTTGGGTTGAAAAGAAGCCATATTTAAGTGCACCCACATAGTTCAAACCCATGTTGCTCCAGGGCCAACTGTAAAATACTATTCATTTCCTCTTGAGTTTCTTAGAATGTGTTTGATGACAGAAAGTCAAATGTGTTGCATGTCTGAGGGGTTATCAGTGTACATGTATGCAACACAGAAGAGCATGTCAAGATGGGGACGGAGGGCAAAAGGTCTGAGTGACAGAAGGGTTTCCACATTCCATCTGAAATATGCAAATATAGATTCTAAGTAGATTGTGAGAAGTTTAATACATACATTGTAACCCCCAGAACAACCACTACCAAAACTACACAGAGAACAGTGTATAAAAAAAATTGAAAAATTAAAATGTAACACTAAAAATGTTCAATTTATTAAAAAGAGGAAGAATAGAAATAAAAATAGAACAAATAAAATGGTATACATAAATCCAAAATATAAATAATTTTATTAAATGTAAATGATCTAAACATACCATTAAAAGGCAGATTTTTCAGAAGAGTCTTAAAAACCCCACGTAATTATAAGATCTACAAGAAACTCATAAATATAATGATACAGGTAGATTAAAAGTAAAAGGATGCAAAAGATACACCACACAAACATTAACCAAAACAATGTGGCCAGGAGCGAGTGGCTCACACCTGTAATCCCAACACTTTCGAAGACTGAGGCGGGTGGATCGCTTGAGCTCAGGAGTTCAAGACCAGCCTGGCCAACATGGTGAAACCCCATCTCTACAAAAAATACAAAAATTATCTGTGTTTCCTGGTGTGTGCCCACAGTCCCAGTTACTTGCAGGGCTGAGGCAGGGGGACTGCTTGAGCCCAGGAGGTCAAGGCTGCAGTGAGCCAAGATCATACCACTACACTCCAGCCTAGGTGACAAAGTGAGACTCTGTCTCTGAAAAAAGAAAGCTGGAGCAGCTCTGTGAATATAAGACAAAGGAATACGGAAGGACATTACGAAAGGATAAAAAGGTCAATTCAGCAAGAAGATATCATCATTCTAAATGTATATGCACCAACAGAGCTGCAAAATACAGGAAGCAAAAATGAACAGAAATGAAAAGAGAGACAAATCTAAAATCACAGCTGGAGCCTTCAACAACCTCTCAAGTATGCAGACAAATTGACAATGATAGAGAAGAACTAATACCATCAACAAATTAACTCTGACATTTATAGAACAATCCACTCACCAAAACCAAAACACACACTCTTTCAGGTACATGTGGAATAATTCACCAAGAAAGACCACATCCTGGCTCTAAGATAAACCTTAACAAATTTAAAAGCATTGAAACCATATTAAATGTGTTCTCTGCCCATAACTGAATTAGACTGAAACTTATTTATTTATTTATTTATTTATTTTGAGACGGAGTCTCGCTGTGTCTCCCAGGCTGGAGTGCAGTGGCGTGATCTCGGCTCACTGCAAGCTCCGCCTCCCGGGTTCACGCCATTCTCCCGCCTCAGCCTCCCAAGTAGCTGAGACTACAGGCGCCCGCCACCACGCCCGGCTAGTTTTTTGTATTTTTTTAGTAGAGACGGGGTTTCACCATGTTAGCCAGGATAGTCTCGATCTCCTGACCTCGTGATCCACCCGCCTCGGCCTCCCAAAGTGCTGGGATTACAGGCTTGAGCCACCGCGCCCGGCCAGACTGAAACTTAATAATGAAAAGATACGATAAAATCTCCAACTCTCAGAAATTAAACAATATACTTATTCAACAATATATTAACCGATTATTAGTAATTATTAACAATATATTAAACTATATTATTCATCTATGCTCCCAAGAGGAAGTCTTACAAAAAACTTTTTGATCTGAATGAAAACAAAAATTCACACATTAAAATTGGCTGGGCGCAGCTACAGTAGTACATAAAGGGAAATTTATAGCATTAAATTATTAGAAAAGAGGAGGCCAGGTGCAGTGGCTCATGTCTGTAATCCCAGCACTTCAGGAAGCCAAGGCAGGCAGATTCACCTGAGCTCAGGAATTTGAGACCAGCCTGGGCAACATGACGAAACACAAAATACAAAAATTAGCCAGGCATGGTGGTGGGTGCCTGTGGTCCCAGCTACTTCCGGAGGCTGAGGCAGGAGAATCCCTTCAGCCTGGGAGGCAGAGGTTGCAGTGAGCCGAGATCACACCACTGCCTTCCAGCCTGGCGACAGAGTGAGACTTCGTCTCAAAAAAAAAAAAAAAAAAAAGGGAAAAGAAGTAAGGACTTGAATCCTAAGCTTTTCCCTTAAGAGTCTAGAAAAAGTAAAATAAATTCAAAGCAAGGAGAAGGAAGGAAATAATAAAGACAAAGCAGAAACCAATGAAATAGAAAAGAAAAAAAAATCCATGAAAACAAAAGCAAATTTTTGGAAAGATCAACATCAACAAATCTACATAATCTCTTCCAAACACTATCAGAGAAGGAAATACTTCCCAACTCATTTTATGAGACCACCATTAATTACTGATAACAAAACCAAAGACAGTGCCAGCAAACAAACAAAACACAAACCGACCAAGGAAACCTAGGTGGAGCCCACGAATGTTACTCCTCAAAGGTGGAGAGCGGGAGCCTCGCAGACAGGCTCTCACTCTGCCGCCCAGGCTGGAGTGCAGTGATGCAATCATAGCTCACTGCACCCTCAAACTCCTGGTTTCAGCAACCCTCCGGCCTCAGTCTCCTGAGTAGGTGGGACTACAGGTGCGTGCCACCACACCTGGCCAATTTTTAAAAAATGGGTTCTTCTTATGCTGCCTAGACCAGTCTCACCTCCTGGCCTTAAGCAACCCTCCTGCCTCAGCCACTCAAAATGTTACGATGATGGGAGTGAGCTACTGGGCCCGGTCTTCAGGGCTTGTTTACAGTATGACTGATGAGGCTGGAGGGAACTCTGTCGCGCTAATTGCAAATAAGCATCATTACCCGCTACTTTTGTCTCAAGAACACTGTGCAACTGAGGAAAGACATCGCAAGCGCCAACAGTTGAACGCGATGCCAGGCTGTAGATTTTAAAGGTGCATGCAAGAGGCGGCAGGGCTCAGCGGTGAAAAGCTCGGTGCTCAGTCCAGGAGACTCCAGTCAAGCCCTAGCACTGCTACTCACTGGGGCCAGACCCTGTGCAAAGTCTACCTACTCTGAGCCTCAGGGTCCTCTCCATGAAGATAGTGACAAACACCCCCACATGGGGAAGCAAAAGAAGACTCAATGTAGAATAATAACTCAATGCCGGCACCCACAGACTGTTCACCAGCCTCTACTACTTTACACAGTAAGCGCTGGTTAAGTATATGCTGAACTAACAAATAGTGATAAACCAAGAAACAATGCTGCCCAATCCCATGAACACTCAGTTAAAACTCTGGAGCAGGATACTTCAACAGCTTAAAAACGATACAACTTCAAAACCAGCTCATTAAGAAGGAAAGCAGGAGCGAGAGGAAACCCTCAATCCTCAGCCTGAACGCTTGGTGGCTGTCGCTTCAAGGCACGCTGCAAGAGACGCATAAGCAAACAAATTTCAGATCATCAGAAAGATTTTCCTCATTTTCTTCTGGCCCTGACCCACCTTCCGACTCTCTCTGACACTAACTTCCTTGTCAAAGCCTCGCGTCTATTAAGCATGTCTAGTATTTGATCTCTGTACCTTCCATCCCGTAACCAGTGTGCCCTTGTCACAAGTCTTCATCTTTTGCAATTCTGCTCTGTCTTCTAAAGCCAGAAAAACTTAACATCCTCCACAGACTTCTGCAAGAGGCCCACGCTCTGCGGCCCCAGGGAGCTTTCTCCGCATGCTGCTTCCACTGGGGCCACGTCCCTCTCACTACTCCAGCTACCCCCAGGCTTTCAGGAAGTGGGGACAGCGTGCTCCCTAGCTCCTACCCGCACTGCTCACCGAGCACAGTTGACAGTTCCATCCCACCTATAGATTACCCCATCCACGGAGAAATGCAGTAATAATCCCAGTTCACAGAGATGGGGAAGAAAGGGCTATGTGGATGCATTGAAAACAAAACACAAACCCGAGGGGCCAGGTGATCCCTTCTCCCTTCCACTCTTACTAGAAAACGGCAGCTTGTTTTCCCAGGCTCCCTGAGCTCAGAGGCTCCTGAGTTCGAGATCTGCCTAGGAACCACCTGGGGAATGAAAAGAGAAAGGCGGCCTCTTGGCCCCTCTCACAGATTCAGGCTCAAGAGGTCAGGCTGAGCTCAGGAGGCTACTTTTCTTTTTTTTTTTTTTTTTTTTTGAGACAAGGTCTCGCGCTGTCACCTAGGCTGGAGTGCAGTGGTACAATCCTGGCTCACTGCAACCTCTGCCTCCCAGGTTCAAGCAATTCTCATGCCTCAGCCTCCCAAGCAGCTGGGACTGCAGTCTTGCCTACCGTGACTGGCTAATTTTTGTTATTTTTAATAGAGATGGGGTTTCACCACGTCGCCCAGGCTGGTCTTGAATTCCCGATGTCAGGTGATCCACCCACCCTGGTCTCCCAAAGTGCTGGCATTACAGGCATGAGCCACTGCACCCAGCCTTACTTTTCATTTTTTAAACATCCACCTCTCCACAGTATATGCTATAGCTCAAATGCGGGTGATTTAATGATTTTTAAAGAAACATCATAAAAACCAAAGTGAACAGAACACAGAGGAACAAGGCATAAAGTGACATTCAACAGACACAGCTCCTGGGGGAGGAGGTGGAACAGTGCCCAGATCTGCCATAGCCATGGACCCATGAGGGATGGTGCCATGCAGGGGCTGAGACCAAGGTCTGGGTTCCCAGAACGGGGCGAAAGGGAAGGCAAGCAATGTGAAGGAGACGGCGAGGACTCCTGCGCCTTCTAGAAGGTGAGGGGACCCCATTCTCATGTCCCACCACTGAGCTCTCCCAACAATCCAGCTGATTCAAGCAGCAAATTCAAGCGCTACAAAGAATAGTATGAAAAGGACTTTTTTTTTTTTTTAAAGCATACTTGAATTATAAGCTGTTACATTTTTAAAGGAGCCTAAATCCATGCCCACTCAGCAGTGCACACTAAGCCGCCTGCTCCAAAGCAGGGAAAGAGGACAGGTCAGGGGACAGAGCAGAAGGACCACAGACACTCCTACTGCGTGTCCCACCCTCCAGGCACCCACCGCAGGGCTTCTGGTCGGCCCCTCTCCTGAGCTGTCTCCAGGGTTGCACGCCAGCCACGGTTCCAGGCTTGCACCCAAGTGGTAGGTCCTACTGCCAATTGTCAGGCTCTAAAAATTGGAGGCTGAGTGCAGTGGCTCGTGCCTGTAATCCCAAAACTTTGGGAGGCTGAGGAGGGAGGATGGCTTGAGCCCAGGAGTTTGAGAGCAGCCTGGGCAACATAGTGAGACCGTGTGTCTACACAAATTAAACAACAATAACAAAACCTTAGCCAGCCATGGTGGCATGCACCTGTGGGCCCAGCTATTATGGAGGCTGAGGTGGGAGGATCGCTTGAGCCCAGGAGTTCAAGGCTGCAGTGAGCTGCAATCGCACCACTGCATTCCAGCCTGGACCACAGAGCAAGGCTGTCTCAAAAGAAAAATAAAAAGCAAAACAATAAAAATTTGGTGTGTAAAGGGTGACTAATTTCAGGAAGACTCCAGTAGAAGACCCAAGAAGAATATTTGCTCTTTCCCTTAATTTAATACGAATTCCCTGCACAAATGACATTTCTGCATATTCTTAGAACTGTAACCAACCCCAAATGACTTTTTATGAGTAATCGCAATCTGCTGCCTCAACATGGCAACTAGAAAACAGACCACACTCAATTTCCTAGCACATTTTGGAATCCTTATATGGATATATAGAGAAAATGATTTAGAGGGAACAGATACCTGGTCAAACAGGTAGACTGTGACATCATTGAAAAACGTGACTGCCTTCTTTTCCTTCTTCCAGTCCTCAGGCAGCGGGTCAGGGGCTCCGGCCGCCGTGGGCTTCAACAGACTCCGCAGGTGCCTCCCATCCTCGTTGCTGAGGATGACGGGCACGGGGTGCTCGGTCTCGTCCTCCGACTCAGAGCTGAGGCTGTGCAGGTTGAAGGCCCGCAGGTCCTCGTCCGAGTCGTCGCTGTTTTCGTCCTCCTCGTCCGCATCCATCCCGTCCTCCGAGAGGTCGAGCATCCCCGACACCCCAAGTTTCCCCAGGTACTTTCCTTCGATGTCCGGCTCCTTCAACTTGGGGCCCTCGGAGTGGCTGGACAGGGACTTGTCCACCGCAGAACTGGTATAGGCAAGGAGTTCGTTCGTGTTGGTCCCCGTGGAAGCAAGGGTGCAGGGGCGATCTTCCTGTGTCTCGAAGTCATCGCCACTGCTAAGTTCTGAGTTCAGCACACTCCAGGGACTGCTGGCCTCGTCTTCCGTGGGATGGACCTGCTGGGGAACATCAGTCTGTGCTGGCTCCGGTGTGGCTCTTAATTCCAGATCACCGGAGTTGTGCAAAGCAGACAGACAACTTTCATCTGGCTGGCTCTTTCTGGCTTCCAGGCAGCTATCCTGGGCACCAGGACTTGGCTCTGGGAGGACAGGCTCGGGCAGAGGCTGCTCCTGTACCAACACCAAGGCGGATGGGGAGGTTCCCGGGATCTCCTCAGACCTTTTCTCGGGCTCAGAGTCATTGTCTGAGAAGTATGCAGAGTCTCGGTATGAACCCTGGGAGCCAGCTGTGAATGTCTGAGGGGTCACTTCTGTGCCTCTGTGACCATCGCCGGCATCTGAGATAACAATGACCGGGTTGGAAGGCAGACCGCTGTGGCCACCATCGCCCACGGTGGCTGGTTCTGAGTCTGAGGTGCCCTCGGGGGCGGGATGCAAGGTCCACTCGGGAGACTCCAAGTTCTCTGTTTCGTAGCCGCTGTCTGCCGGCTTATCAGGCGGCATGAGTTTCTGAGGAGAGTGAGATCCTAAAGAGTCCAGCAGCGCTTCGTGGACGTCCACTGACTCCAGGGAGTCCGGGGTTTCCAGGGACGGCTCCGAGGCTGGGAAGGGCGCTGACAAGCTGTCTTCCAGGAGGCTGTCCTGACTGGTTGAGTCCGAGGAGAGGGCGGACACCAAGCCTGCTTCTTTCGCTGTGTCTTTAGAATTGAGCTGATTTAAAGTCTCCACAGCCTTCAAGTTTTTCTCTAGCTGGCGATGACTGGGATGGTCTTCCAAAAACGGTTCATTGTGTAATTCCTGTCCCAGTTCCGGGAGACTACTCCCCACACTCACCCTGCTGGCAAGGATGTCATCAGCAGGAACAGAGTCACTTTCGGTGAGTCGCAGGGTCTCCTCACCCTGGCCAGGAGAGTCCTGGGACCTGCCATCCATGTTGTGGGTTTTGGCATCGGTCGAGAGAATTTCAACCGGGATAGTCACAGCGTCTGGACTGAGGTCCTGGCAGAGACAGTCCTCCGGGACAATAACATCTAAACACGTGGGCTGGGTTTCTCCCTGCGTCGGGAGTGAGTCTGGGGATACCCGATGGGGCGTTTCTTCTGTTTCGAGGGAGGTAGGAGGTACCTGCACTTCCGGGGAAGACTGCAATGAGGTGCTCAAAGTGTCACCTGTGAACATGACATCTGTGTCGTCACCCTTCGTGCTTATGCTTTCCTGCAACAAAGACAAGCCTGGCTTATTTTCCACAAACTGAAGCTCAGTATCTAAAGAGTTTCTATGTGACGTTTCTAACATAGCTTCGGTAAAACCAGCATTCTTAAGTTCTGTCTGAAGATCATTTATGTGTTCTTTGCTGGACAATGAGCCTTTTAGTAAGTTTTTCTCTTGAAGAAATAAAAAGTTTTCTGACAATTCTTGAACATTCAATGGATCAAAATTATCTTGGTGTATAAGATTATCTGATAGGCAGAGAGGCTCACTGTCAAAAAGTTTACGGGGCTTTTCTTTCTCAAAGTGGCCCATTATGACTGACTCTTTGGGGTTATCCAAACTGGAACTTAAAGTGGCAGGTTTAAAGTCGGCTTGAACTCCGTTTAGTTCCATTAAGTCGAATATTTTCTGGTGACTCGGCAAATCGTCCGATTTGTCCAGATCATTAAATATATTGTTGAAAGGGCTCTCGGGGCCACTGGTCACGTGTAAGTCCCCCGGTAAGCTAGAGTCTTTGGGGTCTGTACTGCTTTGGAAGAAGTCCTCATCTGTACTGGACTCCTCAAGTTCAACGTTCCTGAGCGCCGTGAGCTGGGGTGGTTCAGGGCCAGTCCTTTCTGGATTATCCATGTCAGTTGTGAGCAGCGCTGGCGGGTAATCAAGCTCCAAGTTACTGCCACTTTTTTCTTCTAACTGGATATAATAGTCACTGCCAACAGAAAGGTTGTGGGCATCAAAAACAGGAACCACTCCAGGGGCCCTCAGGGGGACATCCTGGCCGCTGTCATCTTGCTTTCCGGGCCCGGGATCTGAAAGTGAACTCTCAAAAACTTCAACTGGATAGAAGATGCTCGTGTAGGACAAGGCTTCGTCCAGGTGGCCCCGGCTGCGCTCATCAAAGTGGTCGTGCTTAGCGGCCTCCCAGACATACTCAAAGCTCAGGCCCTGGCTTGTTTCGGTCACAGTGAGGACTTCCTCCATTTCACGACCCAGCCGGTCCCTGGCAAAGTGGTCGAGAATTGGGAATGCAGCATTGTTGGAGGAGTCTCTGCTATTTGTGTTCGGCTTCAGAGCATTCCACTGCTGTTCAAAGTCGACCTCTGAGTCCCGCTGGCTCTGCAGCCGCAGGTAAGTCAGCAGCCTGTGCACATCTTCTGCCGCGGGTCTCTTTTCTGGTGACAGCCAACAGAACTGTAAGACTTCATACCTGAGCAGCACATGACAAGCAATCAGTGGAACCATCACGAATCTTTTTGTTTTGTTTTCGAGACGGAGTCTTGCTCTGTCACCCAGGCTGGAGTGCAGTGGCATGATCTCGGCTCACTGCAACCTCCACCTCCTGGGTTCAGGCAATTCTCCTGCCTCTGCCTCCCAAGTAGCTGGGGTTACAGGCGCCTGCTACCGCGACTGGCTAATTTTTGTATTTTTGGTTCAGACGGGGTTTCACCATGTTGGCCAGGCTGGTCTTGAACTCCTGACCTCATGATCTGCCTGCCTTGGCCTCCCAAAGTGCTGGGATTACAGGCATGAGCCACTGTGCCTGGCCGAATCAGTTAAAAATATCAAAAGAGGCCAGGCACCCTGGCTCACGCTTGTAATCCTGGGGCTATGGGAGGCTGAGGCAGGAGGATCACTTGAGCCAGGAGTTCGAGAACAGCCTGGACAACATAGTGAGACCTCATCTCTACTTTTTTTTCTTTTTTTAATACAAATAAATAAATAAACAATATGAAAAGACTTTACAAGGACCCTAAAGCCAAGTCAACACCCTAAACATTTCTACACCTTTGTCACTGCCAACCACATTAAGTAGTTCAGCTCATGGTGAGGTCATCGTGAAAGAGGAAATGAAGAAATACAATATTTGGCCCACAAATTTTGTGTTTTGGGGACACTTCACAGTGAAGATGAAACAGAACAGGTGGAATGGGAGGCTACCAACCATCTATCAGAGTAGGGCTGCTCCAGCTGGGGCTTCGGGAGCTTTGTCTCTCTCTCTCTAATGACTTGGTTGAGGACGTCTAAGTTGGAAAGGTTTGAATACGGCTGTGCAGCATTGTCAAAAAGCTCCCAAAGTGTCACACCCAGGGACCTGTTGGAAAAAGAAAACGGTTGTTTCTCTCTCCTTTTAGATGTTAAATTCTTAACACTCACATTTGTTATATAGCCAGTAATTTTAAGGACAAGGTGTGTATTGAAAAGATTAGTAATACAATCGTTCTTTTGTTTGTTTTGTTTTGTTTTTTTGAGACAGAGTCTCACTCTGTCACCCAGGCTGGAGTGCAATGGTGCGGTCTCCACTCACTGCAACCCCTGACTCCCGGGTTCAAGCGATTCTCCTGCCTCAGTCTCCCAAGTAACTGGGATTACAGGCACCAGCCATCATGCCCTGCTAATTTTTGTAATTTTAGTAGAGACAGGGTTTCACCATGTTGGCCAGGCTGCTCTCAAACTCCTGACCTCAGGTGATCCACCCTCCTTGGCCTCCCAAAGTGCTGAGATTACAGGCGTGAGCCACCACAACCAGCCAAGATCGTTCTTTAATCTCAAACCAATAATCAGTACAATAGTGCAAAAAAAAAAAAAAAAGTATTTCTGTTAAAATGAGGAAGTCCATGCCTCCTATTTGCTACTGAATACTACCCTAGACGTTTTGGCCAACGAAAAATGTACAAAACAGAGATAATAGGTGTAATTATGTGGATGAGATGACTATCAACTTTTAAGTACTCAACAAATTATTGGAAAGACCATCAGCATGTTCTAAAAATTTGGCAGAATGGCTGGAAACAAGATAAATACCCTGAATTCTGATTTTTTTTTTGGTAGAAAAATACACCTATTAACAACAGTAGTAAACACCAGAAAGCATCTAAAAGGAATCTTTACACGGGCAAGACAATGTCTGAGACCCACAAGTTTGGTTTGAGTTACTCCTCAGTATTGTGGGTTTTGCTGCCATTCTGAAGGGATCCCCCAACACGCTGGCAGCTGTCTGTGTGCCAGGAGAGGCCCTGAGGGCTGACTCACCACAGCTCTTCTCAGTCCCAGCCCAACCCTCTCTCACACCCCGGTGCTCTGTCCCCATGGAAACAGCCTCTGCTGGCTTCCTGGGTCAGATGAGCTGCCTCTCGTTTCTTCCACGAAGTCTCTGCATCGCCTCCCCACCATGCACTGCCTCCATCCTGCACTTGTGTCTCCTATTTACTGCCATGTTCCCGAACCTGACTCTCATCTGTGTCCTCTGGGAAGCCATGAACACACACACTGGTAGGTCAGGTCCACCCCTAAGGATGCTGAGTGGGTAGATCCAGGAGTGGCCTAGAAAACTCTCTTTTTAAAAAGCTCCCCAGTGATTGTGATGTCCAGCCAACCCTGCATGACACACCCCAAACAACGAGGAAACAACTACATTTTGACAAAAATCACTAAAGGAGAGCACCAGAGCACGTCCAAGGAGTAACACGGACTCAGGAGACTCAGGACGACCACAGCGGTGGAAGGAAACGCCTGGCCTCCGCCACCCCATCCCTGGAAGGGGCAGCCAGGAACCAGGAGCAATTTTCTCTTCCAGGTAAGGGCAAGTAAGAGGACCTCACTGTGCACACCTACATCCTCACACTGCTCACTGTGCACACCTACATCCTCACACTGCTCACTGTGCACACCTACATCCTCACACTGCTCACTGTGCACACCTACATCCTCACACTGCTCACTGTGCACACCTACGGTCCTCACAGGCAGTAAGCCCAGCTGAAGAATTCAATAAATGAAATAAAAAGAAATACAGAACTTCAACAACAGACTCAAGCAGAAGAACCTCTCCACTTGAAGAAAGGTTGTTTGAAATTACTCAGAGGGAAAAAGAGAGAAGAATGAAAAGGAGTGAAGAAAGGCTTCAGGGCGTATGGGAGACTACAGAGCAAACAAATACACACATTATGGGAGTTACAGGAATAAAAGAGCTAGGAGAAGGCAGAGAAAGGCTCTATAAGGAAAGAACAGCTAAAAACGTCCCAAGTCTTGGGAGAGATATAGACATCCAGATCCAGGAAAATTAAAGGCCCTCAAAATACAATCAACCCCAAAAGGTCATTTCAGAGGCACATTATGGTCAAACTGTCAAAAGTCAAAAACAAAGATAAAGATAAAATTCTAAAAACAGCCAGAGAAAAGCATTAAGTCACATAGGAGGAAAGGAGAGAATGGGATGGTACATTCAAAGTACTGAAATTGGCAGCTAAGAACACTATGCCCCGCAAAGATATGCTTCAGAAATGAAGGAGGGCTGGGCGCGATGGCTCATGCCTATAATCCCAGCACTTTGGGAGACTAAGACGTGAGGATCGCTTGAGGCCAGGAGTTCAAGACCGGCCTGGGCAACACAACATGACCTCATCTCTACTAAAAGTAAATACATATAATAACAACTTTTTAAAATAAAGAATGGAGAAATAAAGTCTTTCCCAGACAAGCAGAAACTGAGGGAATTCATCACTATGAGACCAGCCTTAAGAGAAATGGTCCAGGAGTCCTGTATCTGGAAGCTGAAGGAGGATAACCATCATCATGAAAAAACACAAAAGTATCAAACTCACAATACACAAGGTAGAGCAGATACACAAGGGAGAAAGAAAAAGGAAGAAAACCTCCTCACTCATGTGGAAGTTAAAAAGGTTGATCTCACAGAAGTAGAGCGTAGAAGAGTGGTTACTTGAGGCTGGGAAGGGGAGGGAGGGGAGGAATAGTGAGAGGCTGGCTAACAAACACAAAATTTCAGCTGGACAGAAGGAGTAAGATCTAGTGTTCTGCAGCACTGAAAGGTGACTATAATTAACAACAAATTTTTGTATATTTTCTTTTTTTTTATTTTTATTTTTTGAGACGGAGTCTCGCTCTGTCGCCCAGGCTGGAGTGCAGTGGCCAGATCTCAGCCCACTGCAAACTCTGCCTCCCAGGTTTATGCCATTCTACTGCCTCAGTCTCCCGAGTAGCTCGGACTACAGGCACCCGCCACCTCGCCCGGCTAGATTTTTGTATTTTTTTAGTAGAGACAGGGTTTCACCGTGTTAGCCAGGATGATCTCGATCTCCTGACCTCGTGATCCACCCACCTCGGCCTCTCAAAGTGCTGGGATTACAGGCTTGAGCCACCGCGCCTGGCCAAATTTTTGAATATTTTCAAACAACTAGAAGAGCAGCTTTTGAATGTTCCCCAAAACAAAAAAAAAATGACACGCTTGAGGTGAAGGGGATACTAGTTACCCTGATTTGATCATCACGCACTGTATATAGGTATCAAAATATTACACTAGGCCAGGTGCGGTGGCTCACACCTGTAATCCCAATACTTTGGGAGGCCGAGGCAGGCGGATCACCTGAGGTCAGGAGTTCGAGACCAGCCTGGCCAGCATGGCGAAACCCCATCTTTACTAAAAATACAAAAATTAGCCAGGTGTGGTACATATCGGTAATCCCAAATACTCGGGAGGCTGAGGCACAAGAATTACTTGAACCAGGGAGGCGGACATTGCAGTGAGCCATGAGCCGAGACTGCACCACTGATATATATACCCCATAAATATGTCCAATTACACTCGTCAATGAAAAAAATAATAAAAGCAAAAAACATTGTTTTAAAGAAATCCAAAAGAAGGAAAGAAGAGGAAAAAAAACCCCAAAACTCAAAAAGCAGGACAACAGCACATACAACATAGCTATAAATTAAGAAGGCTGTGACAGAAATTGCTAGTCAAAGTTTTAGGTGCATCTTCTTAGCTTCCATTAAACAGACTCCTATAAATCATAGTATAAACATGACAGTTCGCACCCCTTTCAGTTTTTTCTTTCACTTCAATAAATACGTATTAAATATCTATTATATATCAGGTCCTGTGGGAGGCACAGAACATGAAACGACTTGGTTCCTGCTTTTATAAAGGAAAATGGGTAGCAGAGGCAGTATTCAAAACGTTAACTACATCACTACAATTGTGATAATTGCTATTATGTTTCTTAAACTGTCATTTTCACACCATCAGGCACTCTTTTGTTCCTGCATCTTATACAACTACTTTCCTTTAAGAAAGTACTCAAAGAGGAAGAAGTTAGGACTTTGCTAAAGAAATGCCTAATAAAACGGTAAGCCAATACATACCAGATATTACTATACTTAGTCTGATCTGCAGTGAGCAGTCTGTCTTGAAAGCTGGTTACTAATTCTGGAGCAGTCCATCGTAGAGGGAAAACTTTTTTATCATCTGTTTCAATATAATCCTCCTGTTTTGTTAGAAAGCACACAGAATTTTGAATAGAATTATACTTTTGGTGAGTTCAAGAATTTAAATCCATGGTATTCTCAGAAAACATATACCCAGTCCAAAAAAACCAGGTCAGAAAAAAAAGCAGGCATGAAGAGCGACTTTCTGGGCAGAAAGTGGGTAAGGAGTTTCTCTGAAGCCTCCTGGGCTTCATGGGCTCATCTGCAAGCCATGAACACTTGCTAAGTCATCTTTCCTGGAAAAGGAAAGTACGCTGTGTCTGATGCATATAACATAGACTTTGAGCAAAACATTAAAACAATATATACTGGGCCTTATGTGCTGAATAGTGAAGCCAGTTAGTAAGACTGCAGCCTTTAGACTCTGACAGGGATCTGAAGTCCTCATTCTACCATTTAACAGCTATGTGATTCTAGGCAAGCAACAACTTTGTGAAGTTTTTTCCGGATCAGTGAAATGAGGAAAACCCACTCTTTGTGGTGAGGATTAAATGAGATGATGTAGGCCGGGCGCGGTGGCTCATGCCTGTAATCCCAGCACTTTGGAAGGCGGAGGCAGGTGGATCACAAGGTCAGGAGTTCGAGACCAGCCTGGCCAACAGGGTGAAATCCCATCTCTACTAAAAATACAAAAATCAGCCGGGCATGGTGGAGGGAGCCTGTAGTCCCAACTACTCGGAAGGCTAAGGCAGGAGAATCGCTTGAACCCAGGAGGTGGAGGTTTCAGTGAGCCGAGATCACGCCACTGCACTCCAGCCTGGGTGACAGAGCGAGACTCCATCTCAGAAAAAGAAAAAAGAGATGATGCAGGATGCAGGCAGGTGCTGCTAAGTGCCTGGCATCTAACAAGTGCTCGAGACACTAGAGCTACTATGTAGACAAATAACCAACTTCTATTTGCATAATATTCTTTGAAAATATTACCCATTTGGTCCTCACAAGAACTCTGAAAAATAGAACAGATCTTATCCGTATGTTGCTGCTTAGAAAGTGGCGGTCAAGGCTGGGTGGGGTGACTCACACCTGTAATCCTAGTACGCTGGGAGGCTGAGACAGGCAAATTGCTTGAGCCCAGGAGTTTGAGAACATCCTGGGCAATATAGCAAGACTCCATTAAAAAAAAAAAAGAAAAGAAAAGAAAATGGAGGTCAAGTGGCTTCTCTGAGGTCTCCTGACAGCCCAGAGCTGGGACAGTCCCATTCTCTGCCCCACAGCGCTCTACCTCATTCACTGGGGCTACACAAACACACACAAATGGAAACTTCATTGACTTCTTCACTTTTTTCCTTTAGGATATATTTGTGACAGAGTTAAAAAAAAAAACCTAAATTCCCAGGTTACTGAACGTGAGCTGAAATTTTACTGACCATGTAATGGAGAAACATTTATATGATATGTATATTTTATCATTAACAGGTAATAATTACTGTTGCTCATGTGTTCACTCCAAAATTTATTATGCACCATCAGACTACGTCATTTATAAATATTTTTAGGTTGGGCGCGGTGGCTCACTCCTGTAATCCCAGCACTTTGAGAGGCCGAGGCAGGCAGATCACAAGGTCAGGAGATCAAGACCATCCCGGCTAACATGGTGACACCCCATCTTGGCCGGGCGCGGTAGCTCATGCCTGTAATCCCAGCACTTTGAGAGGCCGAGATGGGCGGATCACGAGGTCAGGAGATTGAGACCATCCTGGTCAACATGGTGAAACCCCATCTCTACTAAAAATACAAAAAAAATTAGTGGGGCGTAGTGGCGGGCGCCTGTAGTCCCAGCTACTTGGGAGGCTGAGGCAGGAGAATGGCGTGAACCCGGGAGGCAGAGCTTGCAGTGAGCTGAGATCACGCCACTGCACTCCAGCCCGGGTGACTGAGCAAGACTCTGTCTCAAAAAAAAAAAAAAAAAGAAACCCCGTCTCTACTAAAAACACAAAAAATTAGCCGGGCTTGGTGGCGTGCGCCTGTGATCCCAGCTGCTCGGGAGGCTGAGGCAGGAGAATGGTGTGAACCCAGGAGGCAGAGCTTGCAGTGAGCCGAGATCACACCACTGCACTCCAGTCTGGGCGACAGAGCGAGACTCCGTCTCAAAAAAAACAAAAAAAAAAATTTTTAAACAAACTTTTGGAAAGCTGTAGCAAAACCTTGGACATAAAGCCGCAGACTTACACAAGCCACACACCAGAAGCCCAGACCACCATTAAAATGACTGCTACAAATCCCTCTCCAGAAAGCCTCAGACTAAGATTCTTATAAATAACAGTGGGGCATTTGGTGACATTACAACTTCACAATACAAATTAAATCAGACTGAAAACAGTTAAACCTTTGGCTTACCTTGTACCTGCTGAATCCTATTCCGTAATCTCCCACTTTCACATTTAAGTCGGAGGTGAGAAAACAATTCCGCAGGGCTAAATCACTGAAAACAGAGGGAAGTGAACACGGCAAGAAGAATCAACAACCGGGATCGTGCTGTATGGAAATGCCACAGAAACGGGCTTTCTCTTGGGATCCGAGTAAGTATATTGAGCTCTCTGCTTAATAATTAATGTCTTAAAATTCTTTTTCATAGAAGTATTATATATGTCATCAATCACTTAATAAAGATGATCACAATTTTTGGCAAGTAATTAGCTCAGGTTAAATACTGACCATATCTGTACCATGTTCTGCATTAAACCCAGATTTACGGCTTGTTTCCTTGTATTTTCTTTTTTTCTTCTCATTCAGTTTAGAAGTTTATTTTGCCAAGGCTGAGGACCATGCCTGTGACACAGCCTCAGGAGGTCCTGAGGACATGGGTCCAAGGTGGTCAGGCTACAGCTCAGTTTTATACATTTTAGGAAGACATAACACATCACTCAATACATGTAAGATATACAGTGGTTCAGTCAGGAAAGGCAGAACAATTCAAAAACTCGAAGTGGAGGCTTCCAGCTCATAGGTATGTTAGAGTAGGTAGTTAGATATGGACAGGGCAGGAACGCACCCCCTCACACCCCCACCCCTACCCCCTATTGCCCCCAGGACTGTCAGGCGACCATAAGGTGATGGTCAGGTGGTTGTTAAACTGTCTCTCTAAAATGGTAAGTGGTCACAGTCAGCACCAGGAAAAGACAGTCTCCTAATAGAAAACACTCGGAGCTGGTGTTACCCTCTTCTCAGTAAGATCTCAAACAGGCACACTAAGAAGCAAAGTGGCCTCTTATACAAGCTTCCACCGGGAATGCTCAAAGGGAAGGGAAAAACTGCTCAAGTGAACAGGTGCACAACTTCAGCAAACCCCAGAACCATGACAATGTATAAAACCCCAAGTCAGGGGACGAACAGGGCACCTGGATCTTGCAAGTCACCTGCTTGGCCCTTCCAAGTGTACTGCTTCCTTTCACTCCTGCTCTGAAACTTTTTAACAAATTCTCACTCCTGTTCTTAGACTTGCCTCAGTCTCTCCCTCTGCCTTAAACCAACTACAGCCCCTCAGCGAAACTCTTTCCTCCAAGGAGGCAACAATCAAGTTGTAGCAGACCCACATAGATTCACCACTGCTAAGAGGTGGACTCAGATTTTCCGATTGGCAACTTGTCAAAAGAGTTCACCTAAAGACCAGAAACCCAGTCGGGCAAGGTGGTTCATGCTTGTAATCCCAGCATCTTGGGAGGCTAAGGCAGGCAGATCACTTGAGGCCAGGAGTTCAAGACCAGCCTGGCCAACATGCCAAAATCCTGTCTCTACTGAAAATACAAAAAGCTGGAGTGAGGCTGGATCATGGTGGATCACACTTGTAATCCCAATACTCTGGGAGGCCGAGGCAGGTGGAACACTTGAGGTCATAAGTTCAAGACCAGCCTGGCCAACATAGTGAAATCCCATCTCTACTAAAAATACAAAAAATTAGCCAGGCATGGTAGTGCATGCCTGTAATCCCAGCTACTCAGGAGGCTGAGGCATGAGAATCGTGTGAACTCCAGAGGTGGAGGCTGCAATAAGCCGAGATCGCACGACTGCAATCCAGCCTGGGTGCTCAAAAAATAAAAAATAAAAATAAATAAAAAATAAATACCTGAAATCCCATATAAGGGAGTGTCTGGGTTAAGATAAGGGGTTGTAGAGACCATGGTTCGTATTATGCAGATGAAGACTCCAGACAGCAGGCTTCAGAAAGAATAGATTGTAAATATTTCTTATGAGACTTAAAATGATGAAAGACTCAGATCATTCTCTCCAGGATTGGAGAAAAGACTTAGAAAGGGAAAGGTATTTTCTACAGAACGTAGATTTTGCCTGTAAGAGACAGTTTTGCACGGCCATTTTTAAATATGTCAAAGGAATATATTTTGGGGCAAAATACTTCAATTTCTTCCAGGGCCTGCTATCTGTCATGTGATGCTTTACTTTAGTCAGGCTGGAATATAGTGTCTTGTTGCTACAAAAAGCCCTAAGATCTCTGTTTTAATGTTAATGCTGGTCAGCTGTGCCTGAATGCCAATGGGAGAATATAATGCGGCATGCCTGATCGCCCCCTCCCCATCATGTCCTGAACTGTGGGATACCCTTGGCCGAGATGACGAGTTCATTCAGACAATTAGGAAGCTTAAAGTTTTATTTTTAGCTTACACTTCCATATTTCAGCTGTTGTGAATAATGCTGGTATGAACATGGGGGTACAAATGATCTCTTTAAGACCCTGTTTTCAACCATTTTGGGGATACACCCAGAAGTGGCATCACTGCATCATATGGAAATTCCATTTTCAGTATTTATAAGGAGCCACCATACTGCTTCCCACTGTGACTGTACCATTTTACCTTCCCACCAACAGTGCACAAGGGTTCCAATTTCTTCCACGTCCTCGCCAAAACATATTACTGTTTGATGTTGATAGTAGCCATCCTAATGGATGTAAGGTGGCATTTCATTATGGTTTTGACTTGGATTTTCCTAATGATCAGTGATGCTGGGCATCTTTTGGTGTACCTATTGCCATTGTATATTTTCTTTGGAGAAATGTTCATCCATTTTCCAATCAAGCTGTTTGCTGTTGAGTTGTAGGAATTCTCCATATATGCTTTATAAAACCCTTTTCAGATATGTAATTTGCAAATACTTTCTCCATTCTGTGGTTGTCTTTTCACCCTATTAATAGTGTCTTTTGATTAACAAAGTTTAAAAATTTTCATGTAGTCTTCACTGTTGTTGTTGCTTGTGCCTCTGATGTCATACCCAATAAATAACTGCTGAATAAATCACTGTCATAAAGTATTTTCCTTATTTTCTTCTAAGACTTTTATACTTTTGGGTCTTACATTTATGTCTTTGATCCCCTTTGAGTTAATTTTTGTATATGGTGTTAGTTAAGGGTTCAACTTCATTTTTTTGCATGTGGATATCCCGTTTTCCCAGCAGCGTTTGTTGAAAAGACTATCCTTTCTCCATTGAACAGTCCTGATACTCTTGTTAAAAAATCATTTGACTGGCTGGGTGCAGGGGTTCACACCTGTAATCCCAGCACTTTGGGAGGCCAAGGTGGGCAGATCACGAGGTCAAGAGATCGAGACCATCCTGGTCAACATGGTGAAACTCTGTCTCTATTAAAAATACAAAACTTAGCTGGGCATGATGGTAGGTGCCTGTAATCCCAGCTACTGGGGAGGCTGAGGCAGGAGAATCTCTTAAACTTGGGAGGTGGAGGTTGCAGTGAGCTGAGATCGTGCCACAGCACTCCAGCCTGGCAACAGAGTGAGGCCCCATCTCAAAAAAAAAAAAAAGAAAAGAAAAAAAGAAAAGAAAAAAGAAAAAAATCATTTGACCATATATATGAGGTTTTGTTTCTGGGCTCTCTCTTCTATTTCATTGGTCTATATGTCTTCCTTATGCTAGTACAACACTGTTTTGATTACTGCAGCTTTGTAGTAAGTTTTAAAATCAGAAAAGGTGAGTCTTCTAGCTTTGTTCTTCTGTTTCAAGACTGTACTGTATTGACTATTTGAGGTCCCTTCAGATTCCATATGAATTTTAGGATATGCTTTTCTATGTCTGTAATCCCAGCTACCTGGGAGGCCTAGGAGGGAGGATGCCTTGAGTCCTTGAGATGGAGGCTACAATGGGCCATGACTGCGCCACTATTCCAGCCTGGATGACGGGGTGAGAGCCCATCTCTTTGGGGAGAGCTTTACTGGTCCACAAATCTAGCTGACATGTGAAAATGCATGTTCTTGTTATAGATAAAAAATGACTTAGGCTCAGTACAATAGAGTTCTCCAAACCCAAGTCTTGGTTTGCAAATAGAAATTGAAGAGGAATCAAGAAACAGAGACAAGGTAAGTTCTCCCTCAACTGAGCTGCTGGAAAAACAGCATCTCCAGATTTTCTTTCAGGCTTTGAGAATTTTTCTCCCATTCCACACTTCTATCTTGATACTGGTATCACCGTGGCGCAGAAGGGCTCCGCAGAAGGGCTTCCCAGCTCCTATTTCCTGAATCCTCCCCCTCCTCCCCTCCTCTTTCTGTCTCTCTCTCCCTCAGTCTGCCAGGTGCTGGCGGAGCCGGCCGGGCCTGGCCCAACCTGAAAGAGCGTTTCCTTGTATTTTCAGAGTGACTAAGAAAGAACTCTAAAATGCTATTAGCAAAATTGCCTGAATTTTTTTTTTCAGCTTGTATTACTTAATAGTCTAGTAAGAGTCTAAGTAAATATATAGTGAATTTATAACTTTATAATGAATTTATAATGAATTTATAACTTCAAGCACCCAAAAATAATCCACATTATTAAAAACGTTTATTTGTTCCCTTTTTAAAAGATACGCAAACGTTGTAGTCAGGCCCTTTCCAAATTACTTTCACGTCTTCCAAACTCTTACTTCTCCACAAGGGAGGGAAAGAGCGTATTTCAAGACTTACTTAGAACAATTATATAATTTATTTTAAGAAAAAGTTAATTTTCAAAAACATACAATTTGACAAGCAAAAACTACTTTTTCTAAAGGAACTTCCCATACTGACAACAGATTAAGTTTTCTGGCTTTTGGCTTTAACCCTTAGAGTCTTTATAATCACCAACTGGTATATGAATAAAAAAGCCATTAAATTAAAATAGAAAAGGAAGCCTAATTTATAGTTTTAAGCTGTAAACTGAAGATTTCAAAGCTGAATTTCCATAGTCCAAAATGTATGTCATTACAGAACGGCAAAAGACCAAAAACTTAAACTATTAAATTCATATTTTCAAAGATTTTTATTTCCAAAGTTCACACATCTGAAATATAGCGATAATGGAGATGATGATGGCAACGGCTAACACTGATATAATTCGGTAACAGCTTGGTACATAACACTGATTCAATAACATAATCATGGCTAATATTCACAAAGTCCTTACTTCACAAGAGGCATTTTACATTTTCTCTAAGTGTTTAATCTTCACAACAAACCTGTGAGGTGGGTACTATTATTTTCCTCATTAACAAATAACGGACACTGAAGCAGAGAATTGAAGTGACTTCGCCAGGGCCACAAAGCCAGCAAGGTAGTGTTCGGTAATATGTTTGCGCTTTCACCATCAGTAACTCTCAACGATGGTGCAGTGATACTCGCAACTGCTGTTCCAAGCATGCAGCTGGTCCTCAATGTGAATTCCAGTTAGCTGCATCACATCACTTGCCACACTCTTTGTGCTTACAAGTGATTTTCTGCGCTCCATCCAGAAGCCTTCAGGCCTGCTGAAGTGCCTGGGAAAAATCTTGGGACACCTGTGACTCCACTGTTATGAACAACATAGAATCTTTTAATTTTAAGAAGAAAGGTGGTCCCCTTTTCTTGGAATTAAGCAAGGGAAGAAGGCAGGGAGGGAGAGAGGGAGGAGGAACATGCCATTTGAGGAGAGAAAAGTGAAAATGCTTTAAGTAAGGCTGCTCTATTCATTGGGCCAACAGCTGCGACTGCAGAGATACAGGTTTTGCCAACAGAGGCTCCGTCACTAGGCACCACCAACGACCGCCTCTAGGGTCTATAAACAGACCCCGTGAACCTTCCCGACATCTCCCTCCTGAGACCAGAACAAGGAGCTGGATGCCAGCATTCCAATAAGGGCAAGCACGTGTCCTGCTAGGCCGGGGGAAGCAGCCTGAGACTAGCTTGGGCGATGGCGAGCTCAGGCACCTCCTGGGCGGCAAGGCGACTGTCCCATTCCCTCCCTCCTCTTCTCTCTCCATACGAACGTTCCACATAGGTCTTTGGATACTTGAGATGTGAAGGCTTGGTAAAAGATGAACAATTACGCCTGCAGAAGGTCCTTGGCTCTTATTATAAAACTCGAAAGCAAGCAACTGGTGTTGCCAGGGGAAAAGGCAATGCTTCTCATGACCTGAAACCCAGAGGTGGTGAAGAAGCAAACAGTGGCAGGACTGGGTCCTGCCCCCGACTCCTCCCCAAGTGCCCAGGCTCCACAGTGCAGTGGGAGGGAGCCCTGGGCAGTCAGGAGGCCAGGAGCTCATCTCAGCTCCACTGCTCCAAGACCATGTGATGCTGGGCTGGTCACGTGCATAGCAGAGAAGCCTCAGTTTCCTCACAAAACAACAGGATGCACTTGAAATGGTTAACTCACAAGGCTGTTGCAAGGGTAAAATTGAAAACTATATGAAATGTCTTGAAAACATAAAAGTGCTGTACGGATGCAAAGTAATGATACAATTTGGGTCAAGGTTGGTAAAAATAAATATTATTTGAAGCCCAATAACGTGCAAAGCTAAAGAAAAACATACAGGTGTCATTTCTTAACAACAGAGGGAACTCTTAACGTCAATGGCTGCTTTTGTCAGAAAACGCAAACACACAGCCAGTCTACTCTCCCTTCAAGTTGAAAAACAGGTCCAGGGATGAGGCTGCCAGTGGCACCAGCCCCGCCCGGCTCTCAGAAGGCTCTGGCAGGGTGGCCTGTGCTCGGCAGCACTTGCTGTGACTGAGACCACAGTAACCGCGAGACTCAGGGCCGCATGAGCAGAGTAATAGACAGAAAGTGGGAGCCCATGGTTCTGAAGGGTTCCCACCCCAATTCACAAGGAAGTACCACTGCTTGCTACTCACTCACGCTAGGACTAGTTTGCGCATCTTCAGGGTTCTCCAATGCAAACTCAACATGCAGGAGGCATTTTCAAAATAATCCACACCTCTATTATGTGAACTACCTATGCCTTCCCGAGTAACCTGGATTCCTGATAAGAAGAGTTCACAGACAGGAAGCAAAATACCAGCAAGTTACTGAATACTCTTCTAACAGCTTGGCATACTTTATCTGCATCTTGACAACAGCACTCCAGGGCTTTAAAGACGATCCCCATTTTATAGAAGAGATATAGCTCCAAAGGATGAAATAACCAGGCTTATACTGGTAAAGCTGATGAGAGGTGAATGAAAACTTCAACTCCAAAGCCTCTCTCTGTTCACCAGGCCATTCTGACTCTGGCAGCCACAAAGACTTAAGCTTCCAAAGGGACTCTGCACTTAACACCCTAAGATGGGATGGAGACGTACCAGGAGAGGATTAAACCCAGAGGACTCCGATAAAGCACAAGGAGGCAACTTTATACTAGAGCTTTGACAGTGTTTGCCCTGCTTATTAGGTCAGTCTTTGCTAGCTGGGCAATGGTACATTTACTGAGTGCTTGCTGTGTGTATCTCAGGCATCTGCTAGCATTTGGGTACAAATTCTTCCACAGGGTGTGAAATTCTTATTATACCCTAGGGAAAACAACCTAGCCAGAATGGGGTCCGCCACCGATGGTGCCTATGTACAGTCCCAGCTACCTTGGAGGCTGAGACGAGAGGATTGCTTGAGCCTGGGAAGTCAAGGCCAAGCAAGTGAACCATGATTGCGCAACTGCACTCCAGCCTGGGTGACAGAGCGAGACCCTGTCTCAAAACAACAAATAAGTAGATAAATAAAATAAATAAAACCCTGTTCAGATTCTAATGGGAATCCTTTGAGTGAATTGGCATTTCTGTGTGGCCTCCCACCATAAACCATGGTGCATCTTTCCGTGTGTCCACATGTTATTTTACATTCTTCAATAAGATTTCATAGTTTTCTTCATACAGTCCTGTGTCTTTCTCACATAACATATACCCAGATAACTTATAATTTTGGCATTATTGAGAATAAAATGGTTTTTATTCACCTTCACTGCTGGGTACATAATTATACCTGTACAGACAAAAACTATTGACTTATGTATACCGTCTTATAAAAAGCCACAACAAGTTCTTTTGTGAATTCTTATTTTTTAAAAGCATAGTTTCTTGGTTTTCCTAAACATACACCACCATGGCACCAGTGAAGAAGCGTGGTGTAGTTCGGTGGTTAAGAGCATAAATCCGGAGGCAGAGGGTGCAGCTTTGAATCCCAGCTCTGCTGGCTTCCCACTGCATGACCCTGAACAAGTCAGTATACCTGTCTGTGCCTGTGTCTCCTGACCTGTAACACAGGAAAACCAGCACTACCGCCTAGGAGTTGGTGTAAAGTAGCTGGCATGTGGGAAGCATTTGGTAAATCTTAACTATTATTACTGAGACGGAAACTATTATTATCCTTATCATCATCATTGAGATGGAGTCTCACTATTATTATTATTATTGAGACGGAGTCTAGTATTATTATTATTATTGAGACGGAGTCTCACTCTGTCACCCAGGCTGCAGTGCAGTGGTGTGATCTCAGCTCGCTGCAACCTCTGTCTCCTGGGTTCAAGCAATTCTCCTGCCTCATCCTCCCGACTAGCTGGGATTACAGGCGTGCGCCACCAAGCCTGGCTAATTTTTTTGCATTTTTAGTAGAGATGGGGTTTCACCCTGTTGGCCAGGCTGGTCTCGAACTCCTGACCTCAAGCAATCCACCCACCTCGGCCTCCCAAAGTGCTGAGATTACAGGTGTAAGCCACTGTGCCCGGCCTATTATTTTTTTTTTTTCTCTTTTTCCCCCTTATTTCTTGGGCCTATTATTTTTAAACTGATGATTTTATAGTTTGTATTTGCTAGTACCTCCAACGAAATGTTGGAAAGTAAAATAAACAGCGGGCATCTCTGCCTCGTTTGAAATTGAAAGGGCTTTATTATTTTGCCATTTAGCAATAGCATGATATTGCTATTGAGTTTTGGTCAAGTTTTGAGTCTTAGTCCATATGATATTTAAGTTGTACCCTTCCTTTCCTATCGGAAGAAAGGTTTCCCATCAGAGGAGAATATGTTTACATAGTCTATGTAAACACAGAATAGCTGCTGAATTATACTAAATGATGTTTCTACAATCTATTGCTATAATGTATTTCTCCTCTTTTATTCTGTCAATGGAATGAATTATGTAGACATATTTTTATAATATACATCTACCCTTAGAGTCCTAGAATCAGTCTTAATTGTTTTGTTCACACACTGCTGGATGCAGTTTGCTAGTATTTGTGTCTATGTTCATTCATGAGAATCATCAAAAATTTCTTTTTTTTTTTTTTTTTGAGATGGAGTCTCGCTCTGCCGCCCAGGCTGGAGTACAGTGGCTGGATCTCAGCTCACTGCAAGCTCCGCCTCCCGGGTTCATGCCATTCTCCTGCCTCAGCCTCCCGAGTAGCTGGGACTACAGGCGCCCACCACCTCGCCCGGCTAGTTTTTTTGTATTTTTTAGTAGAGACGGGTTTCACTGTGTTAGCCAGGATGGTCTCGATCTCCTGATCTCATGATCCTCCCGTCTCGGCCTCCCAAAGTGCTGGGATTACAGGCTTGAGCCACCGCGCCTGGCCCAAAAATTTCTTTACGCCATCTTTTGCTACATTAAAGTTGTGTTGGATTCATGATATGAATTACAGAAATTTCCGTCTTCTTTGTGGTCTGGAATAGTTTAAATACACTGGAGCCACCTGTTCACTAAAGGTCAGACAGAGGACACCCATGAAGCCCTCTGGACCTAGAGCCTTTTTAAATGAAAGCTCTTTAACCACCCTCCCAGTGTAGCTACTCAGCTGATTACAGTCTTTCCATCTCTGCTTGGGTTGCAGCTGCAGTCAAATTGGTTCCTTTCCCTTGAAGCCTTTCCTCATTTCTATGTGACATACATCATGGGAGATATAAAGGTCAGGAAGATCCAATACCTGCCTTCAGCAAGTCTTCCATGTAGAAAAGGAAATAAGGAACCTTCATGGAAATGCATCACATATGAATTCCTGTCCAGTTCTCTTTTCGGTAGTGTCTTCTCTTTCTAAACCAGCCTAAGCTGTAGTGCAATAGTGATTAAACACGCATGCACGTGCACACACAAAGTTGTGGGCATGCCATCCTACAGCCTACAGAACACAGCCTGAAGGCCTTATTCTGGCACTCAGGCCCTCTGTAATGTGGTTTCAAGCTGCGTCTCTATTCTTATCTCCCACTATCTTCTCTCCTGCGTCTTCTGTTCTAGTTACACTGGACTATCTGACATTTCCCTAAACTCCCTTTCCTTCTCTTCCTCCTACTACATACACCATCTTGCTACTCCCTTCTCCAGCAATTCTGAACATTCTCCAGCCTCCAACTGATGCCCATTCTTCAAGGATCACTAAAACGCCACTTCCTTCCAAAAACTGACCTGGACTCTTCCCAGACAAAAGTAACTCTTCCTCCTCCTGCAGAAATGACCACACACGGTGTGTGCGCCTGGGTACAAACTGCTCATCAAATGATCAAATGAGTAGCTGAGACAGACCAACCGCTCAGCACCCCGAGCCTCGGTATTCTCCTCTGTGAGTGGCATTAATAATGGCACCTGCCTCGTGCTGCTTGGGGTGGCCCTGACGATCAAATCACTCCTCACGGAATGTTCTGCAAATGCATGGAACACGGCAAACACCATGCCAAACGAGAACGCACATTTCCACTCTCCTGCTGGGGCGGTAGTGAGCAACAGGTGTGCATTTTGCTTTGATTTTAAATGTATTTCTCTGTCTCTTACCTTGTCACTGGATTTTAAATGTATTTCTCTGCCTCTCACCTTGTCACTGGATTTTAAATGTATTTCTCTGCCTCTTACCTTGTCATTGAATTCTGCAGACAGGGGAAGTTCACTGCACGCTAACCCCAGTGTTGCTCAGCAGAAAGTAACTGTAATGCTACAACCGGGCAAATCCTACAGAGGCTCTTTTGTACACAATGGTCACCCAGGTACTCCGTGAGCGCTACCCACCCCAGGTCTCCAGCTCCATGAGCTGCTGCGAGGAGACAGGCCGCCTGTGGGAACCCCCTCGCTCAGCCCATCACAGTGACCTGGTGGCATCTCACGGACAGGCTGCTCAGGAGACTGGCAGGCAGGGGACAGCAAGTCCTGGGCTCCAGGCCAGCAAGGCGAGTGGAATGGCACAGCAGCAAGCTGGCAGCGCCTGCTGTTTACACGGCCTTCCAAAAGTCACATGCACGACTTCAGAGACGCAGGCTCCTGAGACTCCGGGTTAAGGCTCTTCTTAAAGAACAGGTAGAAATACAACTTCACCACGAGTGCCTTACTAGATTAGTTTCCAAACGGAGTTAAGAACTTTACTTGGACGTGTAGGTTGTTCTGTCTTCAACCAACAGAGGAAGTCCTAATTTAAGTCAACCAATAAATATTCTAAATTCCAACTTAAAAATATACTATATGATATGCTGACAAAAAAGATCTTAAAACACAAAACTTTGCCCCAAACGGAAATTTAATATAGATATGATTACTTTTTTTTTTTTTTTACAACAAAATGAAACAGCTGTCAATGGCTTCAAGGATTTTCTTTTCTTTTTTTTTTGAGACGGAGTCTCGCTCTGTCACCCAGGCTGGAGTGCAGTGGTGCGATCTCGGCTCACTGCAAGCTCTGCCTCCCGGGTTCATGCCATTCTCCTGCCTCAGCCTCCAGAGTAGCTGGGACTACAGGCGCCCGCCACCACGCCCGCCTAATTTTTTGTAGTTTTAGTAGAGATGGGGTTTCACTGTGTTAGCCAGGATGGTCTCGATCTCCTGACCTGGTGATCCGCCCACCTCAGCCTCCCAAAGTGCTGGGATTACAGGAGTGAGCCACCGCACCCGGCCTCAAGGATTTTCTTTAACCTGAGTTTTAGAACTTGAATAAAACCCAAACTATGTGATTTACTCATCATCTTTACTTGTTCTCAAGTCCACAAGATTTGAAATTAAGTAAAACTTTAACTTGAAACTCATAGGAAAATACTATTTACTCTGACATCTTTGCCAATTTAAAAAACACACAGATTCTAGCCGTCTTTGATAATTTTACACTGCTGATTCCAATATGATGCTCTTTTAAAATTAAACCCCCTTCTCTAAAATTTAAGAATTCCTAAGCCAGTATCAGTAATTATCTGCATTTTGTAAGATATTAACAATATAAATTATACTAGACAATAAACTGTTATAAAATACATCAAAAACTAAATACAGGCTTTCTCCATTATGAAATCTTTATAAAGTGTCATGTAAGGGATTCTGCTTTGGGTCTTAAGAAACTGGTAACTTTTTGAGTCTTTAAAAAAAAAAAAAAAAAAAAAAACACTTTACCAGAATGATTTGTGTACTATTGTAAATCAAACAAGATATAAATGTGTAAGAAGAAGGTTAATAATTTTCCTCCTTGCCCCCTTGAAGTAATGTTGAGAGTCTGATAGGCACAGTACTTTTCCATGCCTGTTTATACACACACCCCTCTAGAAATACAACCAGGTGTTTTCATACTTTAAAAAAAAAAAATGGAATCACACTACAAATATATTACTGTGAAATCTGCTTTTTACAAAATAGAATACTTCAAGCCAGGCACGGTGGCTCACACCTGTAATCCCAGCACTTTGGGGGGCCGAGGTGGGCAGATCATCAGAGGTCAGCAGTTTGAGACCAGCCTGGCCAACATGGTGAAACCCCATCTCTACTGAAAATACAAAAATCAGCCAGGTCTGGTGGCATGTGCCTACAGTTCCAGCTACTCAGGAGGCTGAGGCAGGAGAATCACTTGAACCCCAGGGGTGGAGGTTATAGTGAGCTGAGATCACACCACTGCACTCCAGCCTGGGTGATAGAGAGAGACTCTGTCTCCGCTGGGTGCGGTGGCTCACGCCTGTAATCCCAGCACTTTGGGAGGCCAAGGCGGGTGGATCACGAGGTCAAGAGTTCAAGACCATCCTCACTAACATAGCGAAACCCTGTCTCTACTAAAAATACAAAAAATTAGCCAGGTGTGGTGGTGGGTGCCTATAGTCCCAGCTACTCGGGAAGCTGAGGCAGGAGAATGGCGTGAACCCGGGAGGTGGAGCTTCCAGTGAGCCAAGATCATGCCACTGCGCTCCAGCCTGGGTGACAGAGCAAGACTCTGTCTCAAAAAAAAAAAAAAAAAGAGAGAGAGACTCCGTCTCAAAAACATAATACATAAATTTAAAAAAAATAGAATACTTCATACACTCCCTTCAAGTCAAGACACACAGGTGTTCCTTTTTAGGCCAATGGATTACTAAGAGTTAAATGATTTACTTAAAGTCAATTAAAGAAATACTGCCTGGTTTTCCTGGAGACCTAAGAAATAATTTTAAACGTATTGTGTTGTTTTTAAACATAAAGCACAGCTGAAAAGCCTAGAGGAGAGTAAGCAGAAATCTCCTTTTGGGTTCACAGAACAGACTCATCATTTGAGATAGGACTCCAAGTCCTTTGGTATTTTAATTACGAAAATCACCATCGATGATCTGAACAAAATACAACGTGCTCCAAAGAACTATGGTCATTCAAGTGGGGCCTGGAAGGTTGCCATAGAAATGTGCTACACAGATCGCTGTGCTGCCCACAAGCAGCCCGACCCCCCACCCAGGAGGGCCTCTTCAGATCGGACCCCGTGACACTTCTGCTTCCGAATGGGCACCTACAGCCCACCCTTCAGTGCTATGACCTTGTGCACACAGAGGCTGCTGGCCCAGAGATTCTCTCTTCCTCTCTCAGGAATGTGAACTGGGACGCACTGAGAAACTGGGCGGGTAGCACCAGAAGCCTAAAGCTGGTGTGGCAAGGATGAAACACGCAAGGTGTCACGTGGTGGATCGGGACTGTTTACTCCCAACTCTGAGGCAGGTACAACCGTTCACATTCTTTGAAATTCTGGAAATAATAAATGTATTAAGACATCTTATTCCCTGGTACTGGTTTCAATGAAGCCCAACTCAACCCTCATCCAGACATGGGCAAGAACAAGATCGCTTCTACCTGCATGAGCTGGGTTCATCCTGCCACCTGTCCTCCTTAAGTTTCACAAACCCGGCAGCCTCTCTGGACTGTCCCGCCGGCGCTGTGTGAGGCGTGCACCTCTGGCATAGGGACCCACCTGTGCAGGAAGTGCAGCTTGTGCATGGCGGCCAGCCCCGCGGCAATCTCACACGCCATCCTCTGCAGCAGCATGGTCTGTGAGTCCCCCCGCATGTGCTCCTGCTCGGTGCGCAGATACGCCTTCAGGTCGCCCTGCAAAAGTCAGCCCGCTTGAGTTTCAAAACGAACCACAGGAACAAAGTGAGCACTTAAATACGTGCCTCAGTGAATACTAACTGTTAAGATTATTAGAAACTTGTTTTGTTCGTATTTAAAGAAGTTTCCAACCCAACACTGCAAAAGTATAGACCACTATTATGCTTTTAGGAACATTCTAACTGGTTAACATTTTTGTTATATAAACACATGGAAAACAAAACAGTTTTTAAAAAGATAGTTGTGCAATGATGCACATTTAAACGAAATGCTGTGCAGAAGTAGAGAAATTCCCAGGTTACCTAAGAGATGACACAGAGAATGTTAAGAAATGGTGCCACCTCACACTGCTTGTTCTATGGATTCCAGGCAGCCCCTGGGCAGTGAGCGCTTCATCAAGAAGGCGCTGTGGCTACTGCCAAAGCTTGGAGGAGCAATGGAGTGGGAGAGAAGGAAAGAAAAATGGGCGGGAAAGGAGACGTCCAGGTAGTACAGCAACAATTGCTTCAGGTCTCCCCCACCTTTCCCAGGACCCTGTGCTGTCCTGAGACGGTGAAGAGAAAGAACATTCCAGCCACTCCAGGAAAAACTCACCACGTTAACAAGCCTGCTCTTCAAAGGGGAGCAACCTGAGCAGGAAAATAAACAAACTTACAGTCAGACACCCAGCACACGGCCATGACACTGTGGGGCTCCCCAGGCCTCCTCCAAGACTTCCCTCTGTTATGCTGTCTTTATTTCATGATTTTCCTTTTTTTTTTTTTTTGGAGACGTAGTCTCGCTCTGTCGCCCAGGCTGGAGTGCAGTGGCCAGATCTCAGCTCACTGCAAGCTCCGTCTCCCAGGTTCACACCATTCTCCTGCCTCAGCCTCCCGAGTAGCTGGGACTACAGGCACCCGCCACTTCGCCCGGCTAGTTTTTTGTATTTTTTAGTAGAGACGGGGTTTCACTGTGTTAGCCAGGATGGTCTCGATCTCCTGACTTCGTGATCCACCCATCTCAGCCTCCCAAAGTGCTGGGATTACAGGCTTGAGCCACTGCGCCCGGCCTTTATTTCATGATTTTCATTTAGGACATTATGTTTTGGGGAGTTTACAGTATAGCTGTTATGGGGAATACCCTTTTGAGGGAATAAAATCTTCCATATTCTCCTTACCACGTGATTAAATATTTATTGATACAATTTCATTCCAAATTAAAGCTTCCTCGAGTCAGTTAATAAAATTTAGAAAGCAAGCCAATGGCTTTCAGTGTTCTTTAAATCTGAGTCAAGAAAAGACTCCTGGAGGCAGAGAGCAGGGAAAAAAAAGAAAAAAGAAAAGACTCCTCAGGAAGGACATTTTCCTTGACCAACTAAAGAGTACATGTCTTGTAACTGTTACTGAAGATAGTCGATTTATCAAATACCTCCCAGAATAAAACCTTAAAACACAGTATTCCTTTACAAACATTTGCCCGTATTTAATACTGAGTACATTCTGAGGTAACTTCTAGGTCCACTCCAAGAATCTAAATTTGTTTCCATTCCCAGTTTCCAAGATCTTTACACGAGTGATAATGTTGGTATTAATAGTCGCCACCATTTGTGCTTTGAGCCCTGAGCCAAGCGTTGTGTTAGGAGTTTTTGCACTTGTTACTGCAAATACAATTTGAGATGTTTACCAGATATGGAACTCAGGCTTAGGGAGGGTAAGAAATTTGCCCAAGGCCACAGAGCTAATAAATGGTAGGGCTGTGCTAATTCTACTTTTCAGTTTACCAGCTAGTCAAGAAAGTTCTATTTAGCAAGTGAATTAAATCAGTATGCAGACAACATCAATGTATTTTGTAAGAATGAATATAAAACAACTGAAGGTCAATCCCATCAATCTGCAGGGGTCTCCCAAGCGTCACGTGACTGCTCTGCTAGGGGAGCAGTGGCCTTCCCTTGGTGCCGTGCACCTGGTATCACTGTCCTTCACCCATTCCTTCCAAACGTGGTGCCCTCTCCTTTGTTCCCAACGAAATCAGAAGCCACTCCAGAGGAGAAACAGACATTTTTTTTTTCCTTGTAAAAACATATGAATATGACCCTCCATCCAGGTTAGGCTCTGTGGAGCTTGGGAGTTGGAAGGACAACAAATGATTCAGAAGACAATTAAATTCACCCAGAAAAATTCCAGCAGAAAACTCCAGGACTACAGGCAGATGGGAGTTTCATAAGGTACCCTGTACAGAAAGTAAACATGAACAAAGCCCAAGTCTACCTACATTACCAATGAAATGGCAATGAAATTCTTCTGCCTAACCCCTCCGCCACCAACACCCATCTAAGGAAAAAATTGCTCTCACACGAAAACATGGTTATGCTGGGCCGAATCTGGCCAGCCTTCAAAACCAACAGCAGCTGCTGGCAGGCAGTGAACTGCGGCTCTGGCCATGAAGGCAGAGGAAGCACAGACTGGGCGTGGCTGCTTCTCAAGGATACCTAAGGTATATTCACCACCACTTGCTGTTCTTAAAATGTCTTCTCTCCATAATAGTTCACTTCCCAAATTTCACTCAAGGACAGAATATAATCAACAGAAGGGGGTTTTCCTTAAGAATAGATAAAATCAGTACCTTCCAGGCAAAAATATCTTTAACCCAGGAATAGGGAATAACATCAAAGATTACTGGAGGCCCCTGGTCATAGTTCTCACGGATGAGACTTGTGATGGATTGTGTAAGATCCAGGGTCAGTTCTATGTTCCAGAAAGGTCAGTAGCGCTCCCCTGGTACCGCAGTTTAAAAGGAAAAATCAACATAAAATCTTTAATTAGAGTGAAGATGTTTATGTTAAGCAAGTACTAAAATTTGATTCATTCTATCCAAAACGGACAAACCTATATTTAGATATCTGATTCATTTGTATTTTAATGGTGCTTAGTGATATAATGATGATAATAATGGTGATTATTATGGTCCATTGTTTAAAGAAAAAAAGCTCACCAAGAACAGCAAAGTATTCTGAATTAAAATAAACATTCCTTTATCCATGTTTTATAAATTTCTCAGCTTCCCAAAACCCCCCAAAAAACTCCCAAAAGAAAACTTATGACACTAGATGGCAGCAGAGCGCTACACCAAGCACTCCAGCAACAGAGCAAGTGACCTGCAATGCCTTCGGGGAATGAGTCATTCAAACACCTGTAAATGGGTTCCTTGCAAGTCCCCTCCTCAATGCTGACACGAATGGCCAGGGCGGGCTTTGTATAGCTTTTCTGCAGGACACTGGGAGCAATGAATTAATTTCAAAACAGTGCAAAAAGTTAACAAGTAAATAGCTTTAGAACTGAAAAATTAAAGTCATCTGTATGTTTAACAGGACGATTCTGGGGAAAAAACATAATTTTCAATAATTTTATTGAAAGGATGAAAGAATGATACAGACAGCGCAACACCCCCGCTTCTGCTAATGAAACAGAAGACCTGCATACTGGGGCAGCTGACGCCGCCACGCCTCCGCGCAGCCCGGGGCCTCTCTTCCCTCCCAGCAGCTCTCTTGCCTGCGTCTATTTTTTCTCAGCTCCACTGGTCCCCCCCACCCACTGGCATCCATAACCTTATACATCATCTCCTCTCTGGTTGCCATGGATTCTTCGTCCTTGTGCCTTTCTAAGCTCAATCTTCTCGAGAGTCCATCTCTTCTCTCTGCTCTGGCGCCCAAACACCTCCCAGGTAAACCCAGCCCTCCCTTCCCCAGCCCTCCAGTTCTCTCTCCTCTCTGTGGTTAAACTCCTCAGAAGCCTGGTAGGTCCTGGCTCCTTGCTGAGGAACCCCTCGCCCCCATCAGAAGCACTTTCATCCACAATTCAGTGGCAGCTGCTCTGGCCAGGCCTATCAAGGAGTGACCTGCCCACTTCTCCCCAAGCAGAGCTGGCTGGGTCTCATCTCACCAGCGTTAATGGAGACGGGTCCATTCCTTCCTTGCTTAAACACGTCCTTCGTCACCAGCCTTCGGGCACCGCAACCTCCTGCGTTTCTTCCTTTCCCACTGGCCGCTCCTTCTTCGGCCTCCCGACTGGCTCTCCCTCCTCTCGCTGATCCGTAAGGACCCCAGAGCTCCGTCCCGGTCCTCAGCCCTGGGGACGCTCCCTGCCCAGGGATTTCAGCCACCCCATGGCTTGAAAGTCCATGCCTCCCGTACACCTCTCCGGCCCAGCCCCTCATCTCCTGACTCGACTTCCCTCACTGCTGTCTAAGAGTCCTCGGCACAAACCTCCGCCAATCTCAGTAAGCGGCATCGCGGTTTTCCCAGTGGGTCAGACAAAAAGTGAAGATGTCATTGGTGAGTTCTGCCTCTAGGGGGCCACATCCAACCCGTCACCAAGTTCTGGGTCTGTTTTCAAACTACCTCTCATGCCTCCGCTTCTGTGGTGCTGGTCCCTGCACGCCCCCACCTTGAGGACATGCCTGCGCCAGTCCCACTGCGGCCTCCCTGCACCCATTCGCCTGAGCAGCCAAAGCCAGTCCCTGAAAACATAAATCCAACCGTGATAGCCTGGGTTCCTCCCTGCTGTTTTCTTTGTCTGTCTCTACCACTAGAAAGCAAGCTAGATATGGCTAGGACTCCATCTATTCCCTATTGTGTCTCTAGAACCTAGAACAGTGTTGGGCACACAGCATGTGTTTAATATTTGCTTAATGAATGGGAGAAAAAAGAAAAAACACTTGTGCAGACATTCTAAATGATGCCCTACAGGTTAAAGTCGGGACAACTGTTTTCCCAAGGCAGCCCCATCCTATCATTTCCATGTAATAATCTAAGAAGAATGAATTTAGGAGTAAATCTGAAATTTCACATTTTTACTGGGCTTTTAAATTTATTACTTCATTACTCTGTACATTAAAGCTAGCCAAAGACACTTAATTTGGGAAAATAATATTCTTTTTTTTTTTTATTTCCTGAGATGGAGTCTCGCTCTGTCGCCCAGGCTGGAGTGCAGTGGCGCCATCTCAGCTCACTGCAAGCTCCTCCTCCCGGGTTCACACCATTCTCCTGCCTCAGCCTCCCGAGTAGCTGGGATTACAGGCGCCCACCACCATGCCTGGCTAATTTTTTGTATTTTCGGTAGAGACAGGGTTTCACCATGTTAGCCAGGATGGTCTCAATCTCCTGATCTCGTGATCCGCCCACCTCGGCCTCCCAAAGTGCTGGGATTACAGGCATGAGCCACCACGCCCGGCCAAAAATAATATTCCTTAAGTAAAATCTGATTCTCTTTGAAAGTTTATCTTTGTATAGTAAATGTTACTTTGAGAACAGAGAGTCTAGATTATTCTAAAACTCAGTTAAAATACAGTCATGTATCACTTAACACTGGGGATGCCTTCTGAGAAATGTGTTGTTAGGCAATTTCACCATCGTGCAAACGTCACAGAGCGCAAACGTCACACGAACCTAGATGGTCAGCCTACTGTACCCCAAGGCTACATAGGGTGGTTTCTTGCTACAGCCTAGGCTTCTAACCTATAGAGCATGTTACTGCACCGAATAGTGTAAGCCACTGTAACAAGATGGCAAGTATTTCTGTATGCAGCCTTGACCTCCTGGGCTCAAGAGACACTTAGGCCACACTAAATTTATATAAAAAATTGTTCTTTCTCAATAATAAACCTTGGCTTACTGTAACTTTTTTACTTTTTAATTTTTTAAAACTTTTGAGTCTTTTTGTAATAACACTTAGCTTAAAACAAAAACACATTGTACAGTTGTACAAAAATATTTTTATTTCTGTAAGTTTTTTTTCTATTAAAAGTGTTTTTCTTTTTAGACTTTTACAGACAACAGTGAGGCCCCCATCAGCCTGCCCCAGCACCATAGGAGGGCGCCAGAGAACCTCTGCTGAGATCACAGCGGCCACCCCATGTCACTGGTGCTTCAGCTACAGGTGCACACCTTGGTTATAAGCAGCGATGACCTGTCACTGCAGTGACGGGGAGAAGACAGGACCTAGGAGCAGGCTGGCCACACACATGGGGAAGCAGTGCCGATGGACGAAATGCAGGGGAGGGGGAGCAGGTACCAGGGAAGACAGGAAGGGCCTGGCTAGAGGCAGCTGGAGCAGACTGTCAGCAAGGGCCAAGGCCGTAGTGCCCGGGCTGCAGCCAGGTATGGGGAGGGCCAAGGCCATTGGCAGGGCCCCAGCACAGGGCCAGGCACCGGAACAGGGCAGACCCAGGGACTGGGAACAGAGACCCCACCCAGTCACCCCCACACCTCAACCCATGTGGTCGTCCAGCACAGGCCTCCCCTCTGCTGGCTCTGGTCAGGGACCCCGTCCACCTGTGCCCCTGGCCCTCCTCACGCCTGTTCCACCATGACTCCATGTCCCCTCTTCTCTACATGAGCTCCTTAGGGGCAATGACACGTCATCCATCTTGGTGTGCCCGGTGCCTGAGGAGAAATTGCTGACCTGAGGTGCCCTGGTGCATGGGCTTATTAATAACTACATTCATAAAGAAGAGCTGCCCATTAATTAGGCATTTCTGCACCAAAGGCTGATTCTAAAATGGAGGCCTCCCGCTGGTGGTGGCATGAAACCACCTGGTATAAAAGCACACAGGGCCGGGTCATTCCAGCACTTTGGGAGGCTGAGGTGGGAAGATCGCTTGAGACCAGCCTGGGCAATATAGTGAGACCCCATCTCTAATTTTAAAACAATACAATAAAATTAGAATAAAATCAAGCCACCCATAAGCACACTCACTTTGGCACTAGTAACTGCGCCCTCAGGCTAGTCCAGCACCAACCCTGACACAGCGGCCTGGGTCTGATTCTTCGGTCAGTCCCTTCCCTCTCTCAGCCTCAGTTTCCTCATCTGTAGACTGAAGCTACTCCTACGCGTCTCACGGCATTGTCAAGACAACTCACTCGATCGGAACACACATTAAATGCCCAGCACCAGGCCTGACCCAGAAAGCTCAGACCTTCCCCATCGTACTCCCCGCTGTGGGCAGTGGCCAAGGTTCCTTCCAGGTCTAAGAGCCCAAGAGTCTAAGCTCCTCTGATTCTGCCCCCAAGTCACCGCTCTTCATGAGAGATGGAAGAGTGCAAGTCCCACAGAGCAACACGCTGCTGTCAAAGAACAGCCAGTGGGCGCCCTCCCGTTCTCCACTGCGAACTGCCTTCAGAAACTGATTCCGTGTTTTACTGGCTGAATTTAGTAAAAGAGCTCAGTATACAACATTCAAGAACACAGTATCATCTGCTCTAGAGCCAGGTAATGGAGCTGAAGAAATTGCTGACCAATAAGAAAGATTAGGATGTGGCAAAGGTTAGTCTACATCCTCCTCTTTCTCCCCCGCCGGCAGCCCGGTCTCCAGAGTGCTTTGTTCCCTGTCCTTACCCCTTCCTCTTCAGCCTTCCCAACAGACCCAGCCGGCCTCGCCACCAGGGCACAACGTCCGTCTCCACACTTCCTTTGCAAAGCCTTCCCCAGTGATGCTGGTTAGGACTCCCGTACTTCTATTTATTTAATAATTAGAATCAATCAATTTTAATAACTAAAAATGGCCATGACTTACTCCTTGTGCTCGGTAATCTCATCCATCATCTTACTTAATGATCAGGGCAGTTCTAAGGGGAGACAGTATTACTGCCATTTTACAGAAGAGTTTAAGGAATTTTCCAAGGTGATAAACCAGTGAGTGGCAGAACGAACATCAGAGCAGGCAAGTCAGGGGCTTATTCACTTCTGTGTTCCTCAAAGCACCAGGCAGCTTCTGGCACTTTGAATTTGCTCAATCCACTTTTGTTGAGTGAGTGATCCTTAATCAAAAGTCTCATTGCCTTGATATTCACGTGAGAGCGGTGTGTACCTGCCATGGCAACAAGTTCTATAAAACACCCTCCAGTCATCTCTTGGCTCCTCTCATAAACACTGCCTCCGTCAGCAATGCAAATCTGTGGCTGCAGGCCAGTTACCAAAAGCACTCAGAAGAGTTTTCATTTACTTTCATAAAAATTCCATGATTAAGTGCCTTTTAAAAACAGGCTGGTTAATTCCATCTCACAAGGAATTAAGTAAGTGCAAAAATATGTTCTCCTTTCTATTTGGGAGATGTTATCACCGGGCACGATGACTGCAGGATGACGACTGAAAAGGCCACTGTTCATTCAATCGCTCTTGACCTGCTAAGACAGGCAGAGATAGCCAGTCCTTCACCATGGCCACAGCGGCTTTTTACAGAGCCCGGTCCGCTGCCCTCTGTGTCCTTTGGACTGTGGCCAGGGGGCAGGTCCTGCCTTGGGTTATGCCCCTCTGATCAGAAAGGCCTGTTCCTGGGCAGGTTTTGGGTCATCCAGGCTCAGTGTCAAAGTGAGACTTTGGTGTGTCCCATGGGACAACCCTTGGTCCCTTCAGGTGGATATCCTCTCTGGCTCCCTGGGCTGGTGCTACCTGACCGCTCTTGCCACACAGTGGGAGCCCAGAGAAACTGGACTTCAGTGTCAAGAACCCTGTCAGGCCCCTAGTCCTTGCTGCTGGAAAATCTGTTCCTCTTCAAGTTTACGAGGGCCCAGAAGTGATATGTATGAAATTGACCAAGGAAACAATTGTGACCTCTCACCGCTGGACAAGTTGGTGGCACCCTGTGTTTATGACCTTGACCCTGACATAAGACTGGCCATGCCAAGTGATAACCAAAGATTTCCAAAGGGCATCCTAGCCTCCTCTTAACACAGGTAACACCTGACACGGCGCCTTAAATTGTGGGAGGTAATTATCCATCTTTTTTCTACTGGGGTAAAAAAAAAATGCATAAAATACCACTTGGCATTGTAACCATGTCTAAGTTTACGGTTCCAGAGTTAAGAACATTCTCCTTGCTGCACAACCATTACCGCCAGCCCCCTCCGGAACTTGTTCAACTCACAAAACTGAAGCTTTGCACCCATTAAACAACTCCCCATTTCCCAGCCCCAGCCTGCCCCTGGCACCCACCTTTCCACTTTCTGTCTCTAAGAATCTCACTACTCTAGGTACCTCCTGTAAGTAGAATTACACAGAACTTGTCTTTTTGTGATTGGCTTGTTTCACTTCGCATAATGGCCTCAAGGTTCATTCATGCTGTAGCCTGTGTTGGAATTTCCTTCCTTTTAATAATCCTCTATTGCACAGAGCAGATTTGGTTTATCCATTCACCCATCGATGGACACTTGGCCGCTTCCACCTCCCAGCTACTGTGAATAGTGGTTTCGATAATAATCCATTATTGTGAATAACGTGTTCAAATATCTGCCTAAGGGTCTGCTTTCACTTCTTTTGTATATATCCCCAGAAGTGGAACTGGCTGGATCATATAGTAATTGTATTTTTAATTATTTGAGGAACAATGATTGTTTAAAAAATTGTATTGATCAATGTACAATTAAACACAGCTATTAGCTCTGCACTGCCAGTGGAAGTTTTTGGTGGGGTCCAGAGCTCCTCGGGATGTTCATAAGTGAACATCCCCGAGTGACTTACGAGGGTCACATAAAATGTGTTTCATGAAGTCACATCTGTTCATTCTAGAAGGCTGTGTGTATAATATTCACCCCAAAGTATAAGAGCCAATCAAATCTCGGTAAAAGTTACTACGCTTTGACTACTTAGTCTAAGTATTTGAATAACATGTATTTAAGTCTGAGCTCTAAAATGGCTGGGGAAAAAATTACAAGGATGCTGAGTTAAAGAACAGATGTATTTCTTATATTTTCATAAAAATGATGTCTGTACAAAGATAAAGATATAAATAATACTCTAGAATTTTGTTAATACTGGGTCATTTGTGGTAACATAAGGAGTTATTTCGCTATGTTTTTGTGTTTCTTTATAAAACAGGTTAAATTACTACTCCCAAAAAGGACAGCTGCTATAAAAAATAAATTAAAATAGCATTAAAACAAAGCCCATCTTCTGAACCCATTCAGAAAAAAACATGAAGCGGAGTGGCCAAGGTCTTTGACCATTGTATGAAAAAACTAACATTGTCTACTGGAACTTTCAGGGACAGATGCAGACGGGCAAAGAAGAACTGGAAAATGCTAAAACATATGAGATAGTTTTCCAAGCCACTTCCATCAGCCCGGAAACGGGCGATTGTCAAATAGACGCTGACTCCAGCTCTATTTCTGTGATGGTCACTCACAAAGAATATGCCTCAACTGTTATTTATAATTAATATAAGGAGCTTAGGGACCAAAAAAGGCAACATGAAACATCTCAGAATAGTGGGCCTCTGACAAGCAGACTTGCCTCGTCACCTAAGGGCACGTCTCTGTGTCCTAACTTTTTTTTGTTGATTCTGTGTCAGTGCCAAAATCACCTACCATGGGTCACACAGAGCTAGACTAAAAGGAAGCTATTTTTATATCACAATAACCTAGGATCATACATTTTATAACTCTGATCATGTTGAGATTATCAAAACCAATTATATAATAATATGCAATAAACCCCTGAGAAATCCCAGTGCGAACTCCTTCCTCTTAGCTCTCACACCTCTACTAAATAATTGATCATGTGTCACCTCTCACTGGGGGACCTGGAGGACAAGCACACTGAGTCTCAGCATCTCCAGGGTGCAGCTGCCTTACTCCAGTTAAGTGTCCAATGAATAAGCACCCTCCACAATGGCAGAGAATATGGGGTGGCCCACAAAAGTAGGTGTAATTCCAGTTTTCCTTACATGGAGAGAGAGCTCTAGGAGGTTCCAGCTCCTTTGGGACAGGATTAACATATTAATTTTAGACTTTGTTAGGTTAAAAAATGTGCATGTTGTAATTTCTAGTGTGACCACACAAAAAATTAAGGAAAATATCATGTAGATGGGGAAAATTGAAACAAACAAAAACAATTGAGAATTCCAAAGAAGAATAGAAAAAAAGCAAAGAAGAAAAATTGTAAAACAGTACAAAAAAGAATACCAAATAGGTAGATAAAATTACAAATATCGCACTAATTACAAGAAATGTAAATGAACTACATATTCCATTTTAAGTGACCAAGATTGCAAGATTTAAAAAATTTTTAACAACAAACTATTTACAAGAGGTGTAAACCAAAGAAAAGGATTGACAAAAATATAATTTGACAGGCAAATTCTAACCAAAAGAAAGTTGGTCTAACTATATCAGTATCAATAAAAGCAGACTTTATCTTTATTAACGCTTTTAACCTTAAAGAGAGCCCCTTCATAATGACAGAAGGTTCAAATTACAGGAAATTATACCAACCTTAAATGTTCATGCCTACATAACGGCACCAAAATGTAAAAACAACCAGAATTATAAGGAAAATCTATAACCAGAGCCTCTCTCAGTAACCGACAGAAAACTGACTCAAACCCCCTCCACACTCCTTCCCCCAAATCAGAAGACACGAGAGACTTAAACAACCTCACAAACTTGACCCAGAGGACCCAGAAACAATACTTTAAGGAACGACATCAGAATACACTTTTTCTTTTCTTTTTTTTTTTTCTTTTCTTTTTTTTTCTCTTTTTTTTTGAGACGGAGTCTTGCTCTGTCGCCCAGGCTGGAGTGCAGTGGCTGGATCTCAGCTCACTGCAAGCTCCGCCTCCCGGGTTTACGCCATTCTCCTGCCTCAGCCTCCCAAGTAGCTGGGACTACAGGCGCCCGCCACCTCGCCTGGCTAAGTTTTTGTATTTTTAGTAGAGACGGGGTTTCACTGTGTTAGCCAGGATGGTCTCGATCTCCTGACCTCGTGATCCGCCCGTCTCGGCCTCCCAAAGTGCTGGGATTACAGGCTTGAGCCACCGCGCCCGGCCTCTTTTTCTTTTTTCTTTTCCAGCATCTACAGGCACGAAAAAACACTGATCCTGGAGTGAAGACGAACGCAGCCCAGAAGAGAGCCACAGCTGATTCAAAGCCAACACCTAAGACGAGCAAGAACTACTTAGTTGCTATGAGCCACAGATATTTGAGGGTCACTATTACATAATCCAACGAAAGCTAGTGTTACCAAGTTTATTAATCAACCACCTCTGCCAATGAGAGAAATATTCGAATCACACTTAGGAATTAAAACAAAAAAATCACGATGCTTACTGTTCTTTATTTAAACAGATGAAAATGTTATTTGACTTAACTGGGAATTTGTTTTGGGGTACTCCTATTTTTCTATGCACAGCCACGGAAGTTTTAATGTTCTGAAAACTGAGATGATGCAAAGAAATCCATTAAAACCTGACTCATCCAATTAACAGCTCACCACTGTTTTTGGAAGATAACAATTACATGCTAAAAATGGGCTTTTAAAAAAGACGAAATCTTCTGCATGCGGGAAAAGATGTTCAGAGGAAATTTCACATAGAAATTACTATTGAAATTATTCATAAAACTGCACAAAGAACAATCTTTCCAACTGTCTCAATAAATAATATTATCATGCTAAGAAATAAAGTTTTTAAGAAAATAAATTTAATTCTTTAAACATATAAATGTCACATACATTTGCTATTTTCAGATGCTGACGGATCAGGAGTACTTGAGGTAAAGAGATTCAGCGCTCTCAGGGGGTTGAAGTGTTTCAAGATGTTTCAAGCCCAGTTCAAGCTCTTAGGAGGGGCACATCTAGATCCAAGCTCTGGCTCTGGCTCTGCTACACACTTGATCCACAACATGGCCATCACATGTAAAGTATGGACAAATATTGGCACCTAACTCTGGAGTTTGTTATCATTAAGTGTGGTAAGGCAACTAAATAGGTTAGCACAGGGACTGGAGTGTAACAAACCACTATGTAAGTGTCAGTCAACACTGTCACTATCACCAAAGGTAATAAAAGTAACGCATCATAAAGTTCTTCAAGTGGGGGACAGACATGAAAGCAACCCCTCATCCAGCATGTCCATCTGTCAAAAATGCTTGAGTACAACCTTAGAATGCTCGAACTTGAATTCCTTCTAAAAACTTACCAAGTCACAAAACTCAAACACCAGGAGGTAGGGGATCGCTTCTACACACTGTCCAACACACTGAAGAATATTTGGATGCTGAAGAATACTGGGAAAAATAAAAGCCATAATATTGTTCATCAGGAAGCATGATAACAACATTATTCAAACAAAAGCATAATAACAAAATTATTCATACAGTAATCCAAATTTTTTCATAATAATTTATATAATATTTAAATAAATGACAGGCTGAAAAGATCATGAAGATTATACTTAAAAGGTGTATACTAAGTTATCTAGTAAGTAATTCAAAGCCAATCAAGTGAATATTTTCACAAATTAAAAAAGAAATCTTAACATAAGAAATTAAAAAAATTTTTTTTCAAGAGACAGGGTCTCGTTCTGTCACCCAGGCTGGAGTACAGTGGTGGGATCATAGCTCACTGCAGCCTCCAACTCCTGGGCTCAAGGGATCCTCCCACCTCAGCTGGCCAAATAGCTGCCATTACAGGCACATGCCACCATGCCTGGCCTCAAGAATTTTTATCTTTAGTAATTTAAGTTTAGAGATAATATTTTAAAGCAGCATTTAAAAGAGGGCAGACTATACAGTCATCCCTTAGTACCTGTGGGAGACTGGTTCAATAAATCCCTGAAGATACCCAAATCCAAACCAAAGATGCTTAAGTCTCTAACATAAAATGGTGTCATATCAACACATAACCTTCGCACATCCGCCCATATAAATCATCTCGATTACTTGTAATACCTAATACAATGTAAATGCTATGTAAAAAACTGTTATACTGTATTGTTTATAAATTTACTATTGAATTATTTCTATTTTTAAATATTTTCAATATTTTTAATATTTTTTAAAAATAATTTCAATCACCATTGGTTGAATCCATGAATACAGAACCCGTAGATACAGAAGGCCAACTGTATATACAAATTCAATAAGTATTTCAGCCAGGACAAAAAAAGGAGAGCTGATCTGTACAAAAGACGGAAAAACTATTTGGGTGTGGGGATGCGTAACTGTGGTCCCAGCTCCTCAGGAGGCTGAGCTGGGAGTATCGCATGAGCCCAGCAGGTGGAGGCTGCAGTGAGCCATGACTACACCACTGCACTCCAGCTTGGGGGACAAAACAAGACCCTGTCTCAAAACAGCGACAACAACAAGACAACTTCAATATGTATTTCAATCCAGATATTCAATAACTCAGTTTCTCCTTCAGGCTATCTAGCTTATACATTCTTTTCCATACATTTCCACAGTATATGCAAACTCCTTTTGGAAAATACTGTGTCCAAAATAAAATACAGTTAAATAAAAGGTATGCCAAAATAAGTTTGTTTTGTTTTTTTTTTTTTTAAAAAACAAAAACAAAATCTTTTATTTGGATACAATTATGAATTTACAGGAGTTGGCAAAGACAGCAGAGAGAGGTCTGGTTTACCCTTCACCCAGTTTCCCCTGCTGGTTCCATCTGATACAATGACGTACAGTACAACCCAAACCCGGGACCTGCCACTGTGATAAAGTGTGTAAAGGGTTCCTTCCCGGGTCTGCCCGTGCACAGATGTGTGTAACCGTCACCTCAATGGAGACTCAGAACTATCCCATCACCACGAAGATCTTCCCACCCCACCCATGTGTACCGCTGGCAACCACTAACCTGTTCTCCATTTCTAGAATGTTCTAATTCTAAGATTATTATATAAATGGAATCGGTATAGTATGTGACCTTCTGAGATTGATTTTTTCACTCAACATAATCCCCCTGAGATCATCCAAGGTGTTCCATGTGTCAATGGTTCTTTTTTTTTTTTTTTTTTTTTTTTTTTAATGTGGGAGCAGTACTCCAGGAATGTACCGCTTTGCTGAACCACTCACCTACTGACGGACATGTCAGTTTTTCTAACTGCTGGCTATTACAAACAAAGCTGCTATGAACAATCATGCAAGCGTTTTTGTACGGAAGTAAGTTTTTCACTGCTCTGGAATAAATGTCAAGGGGTGCAACTGCTGCGTTGTATGATGTGACAGTTAATTTTGTGTCACCTTGGCTGGGCCATAGTGCCCAGGTATTTGGTCAAATATTATCCTTATTACGTTTTGGTGAGGGTGTTTTTTCATGAAATTACTGTCTGTCTCTATCTACCTACCTACCTACCTACCTATCTATCTATCTACCTACCTACGTACCTACCTACCCACCTACCGAGACAGGGTCTCACTCTGTCATTCAAGTTAGGGTACAGTGGTGTGATCATGGCTCGCTGCAGCCTTGAACACCTGGGCTCAACTGATCTTCCTGCCTCAGCTTCCTGAGAAGCTGAGACTACAGGTGCGTGGTGCCACCATGCCTAACTAATTTATTTTTATTTTTTTGTACAGACAGGGTCTCACCTCATTGCCCAGGCTGGTCTCAAACTCCCGGGCTCAAGCAATCCTTCAGCTTCAGCTTCCCAAAAGGCTAGGATTACAGACCTGAAGTACCGTGCCTGGCGGATCATTATTTAAATCGGCGGACTTGGAGTAAAGCAGATCCTGCAACAATGGTGGGCCTCATCTATCAGCTGAAGACCCTAACAGAACAAAGACTGAACTCCCCCACAGAAGGAGGAATTCTGCCAGCAGAGGGCCTTCAGCCTTGAACTATAACATTGACTCTTCCCTGGGTCTCCAGCCTCCTGGTTCACCCTGCAGACTCTAGACTTCCCAGCCTCCATAACTTCATGAGCCAATTCCTTTAAAAACGTCTCTTTCTAGATATACACGTACATACACATCCTATTGGTTCTGTCCCTCTGGAGAATGTATAACTAATGCTAATATATAACTAAACGTATGTTTTGTTTTTTTAAGCAACTGCCAAGCTATTTTCTACAGTGGCTCTATCACTTTACATTTCCACCAGCAATGTATGAGGGATCTAGTTTCTCCACATTCTTGCCAACATTTGGTATTGTCACTTTTTTCATTATAGCTTTCCTAACAGGTATGAAGGAATCTTAATTCATTTCTTTAGTAGCTAGTGATACTGAACACCTTTTCATGTGCTTATTTGCTATCCATGTTATCTCCTCTTTGGTGAAATGTCTCAATGTCTTCTGGCAATTTTCGAATTAGGTTATTTTTTCTCTGTGAGTTTTGAGAGTTTCTTATACATTCTAGATATGAGTCCCATGTCAGCTACGTGGTTTCCAGCTATTTTCTCCCAGTCTGTGGTTTGTCTTTTCACTGTTACCAAGGTCTTTCACAAAGCAAATGTTTTTAATTTTGATGATACAATTTATCAGTTTTTTAAAGGAAGTTTAGCCATATTTTTGTTCTTTTTGTTGCTCCTTCTTCTTTTCTAATGTTCCAAGATGCCTCCTTTTATCATTTCTATTTAGAAAACTGTCATTCTTTTAAGGTAGGTTTGCTGGTAATAAATTCTCTTAGTTTTCTTTCATCTGAGAATGTCTTGATATTCCCCCTTCATTCCTGAAGGATATTTTCTTTGGAGAAAGAATTTCAGAGTTCTTTTCTTTAGAAAAGTGAAAAATGTGCCGACTCCTTCTGGCCTCCAGGTTCCTGATGAGAAATCGGCTGTCCTTCACATTGCTTCCCCCTACAGGTCAAGTGCTGTTTCTGTCTCCCTGCTTTAAGGATTTTTTTTGTCTTTCATTTTCAGAAGTTTGACTATGTGTCTTGGCACGGATTCCCTTGGGTTGATCCTGTTTGGCATTTTCTCAATTTTTTAAATCTGTAGGCTTTTTCTTTTCCAAATGTAGAAAATTTTAGCCACTATTGCTTTGAATTCTTTTTCAGCCCCATCCTCTACCTCCTTTCCTTCTGAGACATCTATGACATGAATAATGCTGGATCTTTTGTTATATTTCCCCATGTCCCTGAGGCTGTAACTGAAATGATGAGTTCCTGTATTTCTCAGTCCTGAGGTTTCCATTTAGGTCTTCTTAATGTTTTCTCTTTCTCTGCTGAGACTGTATTTTTTTGTTTTAAATGTGATGCAATTGCTCACAAAGCATTTTGATGATGAGAGCTTTAAAATTCTTGTTGGGTAATTCTAACATCTCTGTCATCTGTGTTGGAATCTGTTGTCTTTTCTGGTTTAGGCTGAGTTCTCCTGGTTCTTGGAATGCTAAGTGATTTTCAGATGATGCCTGGACATTTTGGGTCTTATGAGACCCTGGAACTTATTTAATCATGTACGTTGCAGGCAGAAATCCCACAGTAGTTTTAAACACCTGACTTTCAACAGACCACAGACTAGCCTTACAGAACACATGACAAGGTTTACTTACTAATAAGGTTCTCCATTTTTCAAAAAAGTATCTTGTTCCTTTGGGCTGGCACTTGCTTTTAACTCCTTCACGATGACTCTCGCTACGCTAGTGCCCGTGTAAATCTCTCCCAAGAGAACCTAAAATCAAAGAACAGTTTTTTGTGTCATTTCCATCAAAACAATAAAGGAGTCTGTCGTATTTACCAGGAAATGGAATACAGGTGAACAAGTTAAGCAATAAGCAGGTGACCTTCTATTCTTTTACATACTAACTCACCAAAAGCTTGGAAAACTCAAAATATTTTTCTTCAGTAAAAGGACCATTTTAAACCATTCACCAGATATTTACAATATTCACATATTTACGTATATTTCTTTTCCATTTATTGAAAAATGTATTTATACTTATTTGTATTTGATTTATTTAAAAATGTATTCTACTTCAGGGACATTATTACTTCACAGAAGTGCAATTTATATGTTCAGTTCCAACATAACTCACATGTTCCTCAAAAACACTTCCACTAAGTTTTGTTATTTAGTCTGCTACACATATGAGAAGTAAACTGACAGATGTTAATTACAATCAATCATTGCCCTGAAACTTAAAAACCTATCGCACTCCATCCAATGATACCCGGCCTTGATCTCCTACCAACACTCCCTTCAAAACATCCCACTGAAATCCACAGAACATGAAATGAGAATGTGCCGCCTCACATAAGAACTAGCTACAAGGGAAATGCTAAATAATTTATAAAACAGGACAATGCCAAGGTATTCCAAAGTGCAATATTTAAGATGAAAATGAGAATAAAGGTTTTTATTTAACTCTAGAGAATGATTAAAAAAAAAGAGAGAATGATCAAAAAGACTTCTTTTAAAATAGTTCCTTTTAAAATAGATTAATTTTAATGTCCTGAAAATAGAGTAAGAACCTGAACGGAACTCAATGTGTTTATTAGAAATATAAGGACGGAAAAATGGAGAACAAGAAATTCTGATAATTAACTAAATCACCCCTTTTTTTTTTGAGACAGTCTTGCTCTGTCACCCAGTATGGAGCATAGTGGTGCAAATATGGCTCACTGCAGCCTCGAACTCCTGGGCCCTGGTGTTCCTCCTGCCTCAGCCTCCCGTGTAGCTGGAACCACAGGCATGTGCCACCCCACTCAGTTAATTATTTTTAAGAGATGGGGTTGTGTGATGTTGCCCAGGCTGGTCTCAAACTCCTCGCCTCAAATGATCCTCCCCACCTGGGCCTCCACAAGCACTGGAATGACAGGCGTGAGCCACTGTGTCCGGCCTATTGCTCCTTGAGGAGTAAAACTCAAGAGAGTTGTCTAAATGCACTGTCTCCTCTTTGTCTCTTGAATCCATTCCACACAAGGATGTGCCATCACCATTTCCCCCTGAGCAGTTTCTTTCAAGGATGCCAAGGAACTCACGCTGCTGAATCCTCATTCTCCCAGGCTTCATCTTCCTCCATTTGTAAGTTGCAGCATTACTACAATTAATCTTGGAACTTTCAGAAGACTCCTATCTCCTGGGCTTCTCCCTCCTCACTGCTTCTCCCTGACTGCACTGGCCTCTCCCTGATATAGGGCCTCCCCCTGGTTTCCACTTTGAAATTCTCCATGACTTCACCTAGTCTCCTAGCTTTGAATACATTCTAACAGTGAGATCACTCGGATTTGCATCTCCAGCCTGGACCCTCTCTCCTCAACTCTTGCTCTGCATTTCCAGTTCAGCTACTTGGTGCTCCCACTGAGTTGTCTAACAGCCGACTCACATCTGACATAGCAAAGGTGAACTCCCGATTTCCTCCTCCTCCTCCCTCTCCTGCAGTGTCTGTTGCATTTCAGTTGACAGCAACTCCGTTCTTCCAATTCATCAGGCCCTCAGCAGTCAACCTGACTGCCTTTCCTCCACAGTCCAAGTCTCATCCCCCCTAAGTCTGCACCCACATGCTCTCGTCTGAACATCTGTCTTGGGTCCCACCACTTCTTGCTGCCACACCGCTACCATCCAGGTTCAAGCTGCCTGGGCCTCTCCCTGGATGCCTGTAGGAGCCTTCTAGTCCATCTCCTCCCTGCTTTTACCTTTCCCCTCTATGACTTCCAGAGTGATCCTTTTAAAAATGTCACTCAATTACATCACGATCTCTCAAGCACCAGAGTATTTCCCTGTTTCACTCTGAGTAAGGCAGTCTCTAGGCACACAATATCCCAGATCACCCGCCTGCCCTCTACCTCTCTGAGCCCACCTCCCACAACTTGTCTGCTGTGTGACCCTCCCAACTAGATATCTAAGCCTTGTGAAGACAGGGTGTTGTTTTATCTCTCATACAGGACTCCACTTAGGTCAAGATTTGATTCATCTTCCTCCACATCGTGCCCCTAGCACCAGTAACAATGGCTGCTACGTAACAGGTTTTGCTGAATGGTGCGGAAGAGAACTCATACAGTTAGGAGGACATGAAAGATATAGACAATGCTGAAGGGAAGGAGAGGCAGCAGCAGATGGCTGACTACTGGGAAGTGCATCCTCCCATCATAAGCACCCTGCTTACGATGTAATCCCTACTCCATTAGGAACCTCTCACAGGGCACGACTGCGGTACTGTGGAAATGGGTGTAGATTACTCCTTCTGAGCCATCTACGATAAAAAGATCAACAAAGCATTGTTACTACAGGCCACTTGACAGGCTATGAGACAAGGCTAGTTCTTCATCATGGTCTTCGTTGTAAGACTGTATTTACAGTTCTAAAGTGGCTTAAGTGCTATAAGGGGAAGGGATTAAAAAAACAATCTAACCTGAGGAGGATACAAAGCTGAAGCTGCTAAGATTCCAGGTTTCTTTTCCCTTCTTACTTTCTTATGTCAACAATTAGAAAAGTCTCTGATACTTTTTTTTTTTAAGGCCTTTGTTATGGTCAAAATGTTTGTGTCCTGTGTCCTCTCCAAATTGGTAAGCTGAAACCTAATGACCAACGTGATGGAGAGGAGGAGGGCCTTTGAGAGCAAATGGGATTCGCATCCTTCCAAAAGAGGTTCCAGAGAGCTGCCCTGCCCTTCAACCACGGGAGGACGCAGCAGGAAGGTGCCACCTTCACCTGATGCTGAGTCAGCCAGCACCTCGATCTCGGACTTCCCAGCCTCCAGGACTGTGAGAAATAAATTTCTGTTGTTTATAAGCCACCCAGTTTATGATATTTTATTATAACAGCCTGTAAGCCATAAGACAACCTTCCCGGAAAAGGCTCGACACACAGCAAGGCTGAATCTCACGCCCCCACGCTGCCACAGGGGGAATGGGAAAACTCAATTAGTACTGCAGGGCCACAGGGCACATGGAACTCCACACAACATAATTCTTCACCGCCCTGCATTGAACACAGTATCATTCAGAGGGAAACAAACAGAAGTGAAGAGCATCTTACCTTTCCAAACCACCCATTTCCAATCTCCTGTATGTAGTTCAGACTGTGGCGGGCAACCTGAGACTTCAATCCCTCTGTAGAGAAAAAAACATTAAAAATGAAATGTAAGTATCTAACTAAAATAAAATAAATATTAAATATACAATCTATAAAGCAGAAACACATAAAGGCTTGTGCAAATAAAGGTAGGAATATATACATAAAACACCTCTTTTAAACGAATCATGCCAAAACAGCTTTAGGCTTTAAAACTGACAATTTTTTTAATGACTTTCCGGCCAATTCTTTAATAACTCGCATTGTTTTTTTCCGATCCAACTACTCTCATGTAACCACCAATCACCATGCGAATGGCCTTTACTTAGTCCTTATTTTCATCTCTCTTGAACAGCTCACCTAGACATATGATTAACCCTCTTAAACTACTCTCCTTATTTTTTTAAAAGTTTTACTGAAGTATAATCAGTAAAGTCCACATATTTAAAGTACACACTTTGATACACATTAATATTTGTATGCACCTGTGGAACCATCACCTAAATAAAATATGCAACATCTCCATTACCCCCAAGTCTTCTCATACCCACTAGTAATCCCTTCCACCTGCCCCCATCTCTGCACAACCATTCACGTGCTTTCTGCACTATAATTTGCATTTTCTAAACTGTTATGCAACCAGAATCATACGGTATATACTCTTTTTTCGACGGTATGGCTTATATAAATTATTTTAAGATTCAATCAAGGTCTGGAGTATATCAAGAGTTTATTCTTACTTTTATGACAAAGAGATTTCCCCTGAATGAATATACCACAGTTTGCTTATTCATTCACAAGGGGATGGACATTCATGTCGTTTACAGGTTGAGGCTATCACAAATCAAGGTGCTATAAATACATGCATGCAAATCTTTGTAGGGACAAATGCTTTCATTTCTCTTGAATAAATACGAAGAAGAGGAATGGTGAGATTATACGGGAGGTGTCTCTTTAACTTTTCAAGAAGCTGCCAGCTGCTTCCTAAAAGATGACCAGCACATGAGGGTTCCAGTTGCTCTGTCTCTTTGCCACCACTTGGTGTAGTCAGTCTTATTCATCTTAGCTATTCTAAAGGGTACGCAATCTTACTTTTCATTTTTATTTTCCTAATGCCTAATGATGCCAAGTCCCTTCTCATTTGCCTATCTGCCATCTGTATATCTTCTGAGGTGACATATCTATGCAAAGCTTTGCCTCATTTTTATTGGGCTGTTTCTTATTGAGTTTTGAAAGTTCTTTCTATCTTCTGAAACCAAGTCCTTTCACAAATACGTAATTTGCAAATGTCCATGACTTGACTTTTCATTCTCTTAACACTGTTTTCCAAAACATTTTAAATTTTAAAATCTGAATTTGAATTTCCAAAAAGTAATTTTGAAAAGGTCCAATTTATAAGTATTTCCTTTTGTGAATGGTGCTTTTAGTGTCCTATCTAATAAATCTTTGTCTAACTAAAGATTATAAAGAGTTTATTCTAGAAGTTTTATAATTTTAGGTTCTACATTTAGGTTTATGACGCATTCTGAGTTAATTTTTACATATGGTGCAAGGTATGGATCAAAGGTCATTTGTTTGCCAATGAATATCCAGTCGCTCCAGCACCATTTAACTGCACCTGTCGAATTAACTGACAGAAGTGGAAACGGTGACAGCAGTGGGAATGGTGGAGCAGAGACATCTCCTCTGGCAGCCGTCCCTTCCAAGAAACACTGAAAGATTGTTTTTAAACTGCCAGTGTCAACCTTATAAAAACTCTAGAAGATGGTCAAAGATTTACAGCAACCAAAGCGAGCCAGGAGAAAGTCCACTGACACAGGGTAGAATATCTTTGTAGCTTTAACTTACCCTACCTTCCCCAATCTCCCTCCTCAGTGCAGCCTCAGTCTAAAAGATGACCTGTGTTCCCCGGTGGATACCAGGGTCCACAGGAAGCACAGTGGACCTTATTCCCAAGGAACTATGTTTGTCTTGACCTAACTAGGGTTGCCCTGAGGAACTGCCACAAGTGGTTTCTCTTGGTTTCACAAAACTCACAATTCTATCAGGATGGAGTGGTCACATATTCCTCGAAAACAGCAAAAGGCAAATGAGAACAAGCTACTGCCACCTAGGGCAAAAAATAACAGTCAAGACCAACAGTACACATGCTGAAAGCTTTGGCAGAAGAGCTGGGGAGTGAGATTTCGGAGGAGAAAGGGGGCTTTGGAAAGCTCCCGTGTAGAAGGGAACCTAGATAGCCACGTGTATGCTCAGGGCAGGATGCGTGCTCAGAAAGGCTAAGAAGAACACAGGCTTTCAGCTGGGGCTGGTCTCCAGGCCCAACACAAGAAGGAAGTGAAGGCTAAGGCAGGGTTATAAACGGCCTGGCTAGGTGTTGAAGGAGTGCCCTAACAGAGCCAATCTGCAAAGACCTAGACATTATTTTTTGTTTTCTTTCTTTACTACTACTTCTCTTTTGCACATCACATTATTCAAAATGTCCAGTTTCCAACAAAAAAATTATGAACATGCAAAGAAACAAAAATGTGGCCCATTCACAGGTAAAAATGAACGAACGGAAACTGTCACTGAGAAAACAGATATTGGACTAATTATTAGATATGACTTTATTTTTTATTTTTATTTATTATTATTATTTTTTGAGACGGAGTCTCTCTCTGTCACCCTGGCCACAGTGCAGTGGCACAATCTCAGCTCACTGCAAGCTCCACCTCCCGTATTCACACCATTCTCCTGTCTCAGCCTCCAGAGTAGCTGGGACTACAGGTGTCCGCCACCACGCACAGCTAATTTTTTTTTTTTTTTTTTTTTGAGACGGAGTTTCGCTCTGTCCCCCAGGCTGGAGTGCAATGGCGCGATCTCAGCTCACTGCAGCCTCTGCCTCCTGGGTTCAAGTGATTCTCCTGCCTCAGCCTCCCGGGTAGCTGGGATTACAAGCATGCACCACCACGCCTGGCTAATTTTTGTATTTTTAGTACAGACGGGGTTTCACCAGGTTGTCCAGGCTGGTCTTGAACTCCTGACCTCAAGTGATCCGCCCACCTCGGCCTCCCAAAGTGCTGGGATTACAGGCGTGAGCCACGGCGCCCGGCCACTAATTTTTTGTATTTTTAGTAGAGACAAGGTTTCACCGTGTTAGCCAGGATGGTCTCAATCTCTTGACCTTGTGATCGATCTGCCTGCCTCGGCCTCCCAAAGTGCTGGGATTACAGGCATTAGCCACTGCGCCTGGCCTAAGACTTTATTTTTTTAATTAATTTTTTTTTTCTTTTTTTTTTTTGAGATTCAGTCTCGCTCTGTCACCCAGGCTGGAGTGCAGCGGCACAATCTTGGCTCACTGCAACCTCTGCCTGCCGGGCTCAAGTGATTCTCCTGCCTCAGCCTCCCAAGTGGCTGGGACTACAGGCAAGCATCAGCATGCCTGGCTAACTTTTTTTGTATTTTTCATAGAGATGGGTTTCCCCATGTTGGGCAGGCTAGTCTCGAACTCCTGACCTCATGTGATCCACCCACATCGGCCTCACAAAGTGCTGGGATTACAGGCATAAGCCATCACACCTGGCCTAATTTTTTTTCTTTGAGACAGGGTCTCACTCTGTCACTCAGGCTGGAGTGCAATGGCGCAATCTCTAAATGCAACCTCTGCCTCTCGGGTTCAAGTGATTCTCCTACCTCAACCTCCTGAGTAGCTGGGACTACAGGCACAAGCTACCACACCTCTAATTTTTATATTTTTTTGCAGAGATGGGGTTTCACTATGTTGTCGAGGCTGGTCTCAAACTCCTGACCTTGGCCTCTCAAAGTGCTGGAATTACAGGCGTGAGCCACCATGCCCGGCCTAGACAAGACTTTACATCAACTGTAGTGAGTATGTTCAGAGAGTTAAAGGAAATGATGGACAAAGAACCAAAGGAAACCAGGAGAATGAGTTTCCCCAAAATAGAGAAGAATTTCTCTAGAAATTCTAGAAGAAGCTTGACTTGAAAAGCACAGTTAAGTGTTTCAACAACAAATTTGGGCGGACAGAATCAGTGAACTTAAAGATGGATCAAATGAAGTTACCTAGTCTGAAAAGCAGAAAGGAAAAAGGATGAAGAAAAAGGAACAGAGCCCAAGGAACTTGTGGGACACCGTCAAATAAACCAAGAGACATATTATCCATTAGAGTCCCAGAAGGAGGTGAGAGAGAAAAGGAAACGGCATGAATCTACACATTCAAAAAACTCCAAGTAAGATAAACTTGGTCAGGCACAGTGGCTCATGCCTGTAATCTCAACACTTTGGGAGGCTGAGGTGGGAGGACTGCTTGAGCCCAGAAGTTTGAGACCAGCTTAGGCAACACAGTGAGATTCTGTCTCTATAAGAAATTAAGGCCGGGCGCGGTGGCTCAAGCCTGTAATCCCAGCACTTTGGGAGGCCGAGACGGGCGGATCACGAGGTCAGGAGATCGAGACCATCCTGGCGAACACAGTGAAACCCCGTCTCTACTAAAAAATACAAAAAAAAAACAGCTGGGCGAGGTGGCGGGCGCCTGTAGTCCCAGCTACTCGGGAGGCTGAGGCAGGAGAATGGCGTAAACCTGGGAGGCAGAGCTTGCAGTGAGCTGAGATCCGGCCACTGCACTCCAGCCTGGGCGACAGAGCGAGACTCCGTCTCAAAAAAAAAAAGAAATTAAAAATAAATTAGTCAGGAGTGGTAGCATGCACTTGTAGTCCCAGCTACTTGGGAGGCTGAGGTGGGAGGATCACTTGAGCCCAGAAATTGAGGCTGCAGTAAACCGTGATTGCACCACTGCAATCTAGCCTGGGTGACAAAGCGAGACTTAAAAAAAAAAAAAGTAAGATAAACTCAAAGAGATTCACACTGAGAGACAAACTATAGAAAATCAAAGAGAGAATCCTGAAAGCAGCAAGAGAAAAGCAATTCATCACGTACAAGGGATCCTCAATAAGATTAACAACCAATTACTCAAAAGAATCCGTGGGGGCTAGAAGGCAGTGGGATGACACAGAGAAAGTGCTGAAAGCAAATACCTGTGAATTCTATATCTGGCCAAACTATCTTTTAAAAATGAAGGAGAAATTAAGACGTTCTGAGATAAACAAATGTTTAGGGAGTTTGCTGCCAGTATACCTGCCATACAAAAAAAGCTAATGGGAGTCCTCCAGGCTGAAATAAAAGGACACTAAACAGTAACTCAAAGCCATCTGAAGAAATAAAGATCTCCAGTAAAGGTAACTATATAGGTAAATACAAAAGCCATTATTACTTTATTATTGGTGTCTAACTCCTCTTTTCATTTCCTACACATTTAAAATATGAATGCATTAAAAAAATTATAACTGTGTTAATAGGCACAAAATGTATAAAGATATAATTTGTGACAACAACATAAAGGGATGGGACTGAGCTGTATAGGAGCAGAGTTTGTGTGCTGTTGAACCTAAGCTGTTATCAATTCAGAAGTGTTATCAATTTGGGATGTTAATTGTAATCATTGTAATCCCTAAGAAAACATCTAAAAATACAATCTAAAGGGAATGAGAAAGGAATCAAAATGTACATCAAAAAATTTTTCCTTGATTACAACCACTACAGATTATTTTGTTCCTTCTCCCACTCCCACTGGTTGACTAGACTAGACTTATTAAAAAAAAAAAAAAAACTATCAGAATCCCAGTGGCCTGTTTTACAGAAATAGGAAGGCTGGTCCTTACATTCAGTTGGAATTTTAAGAAATCCCAAATAGGCAAAAGGATTTTGAAAAAGAAAAACAAAGAAGACTCATATATCTTGATTTCAAAACTTACTATAAAACAAAAGCTACAGTAATCAAAATGGTGTGGTACTGGCATAGGGACGGATATACAGATCAAGAGTCTGTATCAAGCTGGACATACAGCCGAGAGTCCAGAAATAAACCCAAACAAATATGGTAAATTGATTTTCAAAAAGGGTTCCAAGACAATGCAATAGGAAAAGAACAGTCTCTCAAACACTGTTAACTGAGACAACTGGATATCTATGTATAAAAGAATTAAGGTGGATCCTTACCTCACACCATATAAAAAGAATTAAATCGAAATTGATCAAAGAGCAAGAGCTAAAACTGTAAAACTCATAGAAGACAACAGAGAGACAAATCTTCATGACCAGGGATTTGGCAATAGTTTCTTAAACATGACACCAAAAGCACAAGCAATAAAAGTAAAAAACAGATAAACTGGACTTCATCAAAATTAAATTGGAAAACTTTTATGCATCAAAGGACACTATCAAGAGAGTGAAAGAGAATATACAGAATTTGAGAAATATTTGCAATTCACGTTATTATGACATGATTATGATTAAGAGAATGGTATTGGGACAAGAAATACACAAATTAATGACAGAGAATAGAAAGCCTAAAATAGAACCATACACACATGGAGGCAGAGAGAAAAGGAAGGATCAGTGAATGAATGAAGCTGAAAAACCACAGCAATCTATAAGGAAAGCTGAAGTTGGATTTCCTCCTAACACCATCCTCAAAAATCAACTCAAGATGGGTTTTATATCTAAATCTCAAAGCAAAAGCTTAAAATATTTTTTAAAAGGTATTATTTTAATCACAGAATAAGAAAGAATTTCTTAAGACCACAAAAAGTTCTAACTCTAAAAAGGGCTTAAATTTCAAACTCTAAAAAAACTATAAAATTTACTATATTAAAATCAGGAACCCTGTTCATCAAAAAATCCTTTTTTGTATATGTGTGATTTTTTTTTTTTTTTTTTTTTTTTTAGTGTACCATTTTGATTCCCCCTCTTCATTTCCTTTTCTGTAAATTTTTTAGTGGTTACCATGGGGATTACAGTCAGCATCCTAAATTTATAACAATCCAGTTTGAATTGATACCAATTTAGCTTCAAAAGCAAAGGCATTATCCATTAGATACTCAACTGGCAGGAATATAAATTGGTACAACTCCTGCAGAGGGTAAGCTGGCAAGACCCATCAAAATTATAAACACATGCACTCTTTGACCCACTTTACGAAATGTATTCTACAGATACCAGTACAACAACCACCTGCAAAACAACACAGATACAAGCTTTGTTTGTTTTCACATTAGAAACAAGCCAAGGCCGGGCGCGGTGGCTCAAGCCTGTAATCCCAGCACTTGGGAGGCCGAGACGGGCTGATCACGAGGGGTCAGAGATCGAGACCATCCTGGCTAACACGGTGAAACCCCCGCCTCTACTAAAAATAATACAAAAAAACTAGCCGGGCGAGGTGGCTGTCCCAGCTACTCGGGAGGCTGAGGCAGGAGAATGGCATAAACCTGGGAGACAGAGCTTGCAGTGTGCTGAGATCCGGCCACTATACTCCAGCCTGGTGATAGATGGTGACTCCGCCTCAAAAAAAAAAAAAAGAAACAAGCCAAATATCCATCAACAAGGGGCTGTTTAAATAAACTGTGCTAAACTATACAATCTACATAGTACGAACCTAGAAGCAAGAATACATACGCTTTAATGCCATCGATATGGAAAGATCTCCAAGGTACATTGATAAGTGAAAAAAAGCAAGATGCAGAATAATGAATTTACCATGACACCTTTGAGTTAAAAAACAAAAAAAGGAGGACTATGCACGTGTGTGGGTGAGGGCATATAGATATGTCTGTACCTACCTTCCTCTAAATTTTCCTGTGAACCTCAAACTTCTCTACAAAAAGTCTTTTAAAAAACAAAAAAAATTAAAGTAAATGTAAATGGGAGTGAGGGGAGATACCTGCATCAACAAATTCTGGAAAGGTGTATGAAAAAACAAGAACCAAAAGTGCAGCTGTTACTTAGGGAAGGCAGCGGTGGAAAATAGGTCAGATTTAAATACCACAGGGAGGCCTTCCAATATATATACTCTTTTTTCTTTTTCTTTTTGAGACGGAGTCTCCCTCTGTCCCCCAGGATGGAGTGCAGTGGCCTGATCTTGGCTCACTGCAAGCTCCACCTCCCAGGTTCACACCATTCTCCTGCATCAGCCTCCCGAGTAGCTGGGACTACAGGTGCCCGCCACCACACCCAGCTAATTTTTTTTTTTTATTTTTAGTAGAGACGGGGTTTCACCGTGTTAGCCAGGATGGTCTCGATCTCCTGACCTCATGATTCACCTGCCTCGGCCTCCCAGTGTTGGGATTACAGGCATAAACAACCGTGCCCGGCCTCAATATATACTTTTTGTAATGTTATGGTTTTTGAACCAAGTGAATATATTATCTATGCAAAAAAATAAAATACATTTAAAAAAAGAAAAAAAATGGTAGAGCTTGTAGACTTGCTTGTATGTGGTATATCTTTTTCATGTAATATATCACAAATATCTTTCATATTCAAATACAGTTCACCTTGATCCTTTTATAGGAACACATAAATCTCCACTGTATCGATTGACTGTAATTTAGCAAATCACATACTGACAGACATTTAATCTGTTTCCATCTTACCCTGCCAAACAACGCTGCAATAAATTCCTTTGTACATGCATATTTGCACACTTGCCCAATTATTTCCTAAAGATAAATTACTAAAAGTAGAACTGCTCGATCAAGAGTCAACATATCTCATATTTTGATACATGTTGCCAGACTACCCCTCCAGAAAGAACATCTTCAGCAATTTATAGCTGCACTAATCGTAGTGGATGAGACTGCCTGCTGCCCTCCACATGCTCGCCCATCACTACCTGGTATCATTTCTTTTCGTCTTTACTTATCTGCTATCAGCTTAAGTCTGCACTTCTTTAATTAATAACGAGGTTACTACAATTATTGACCATTTGAGATTCTCCTTTCATGTCCTCAGCTTATTTATTCTAGTAGCGTGTTACTTTTTCTCCCAGATTTGTTTGTACTTTTAATATGTAACCGCTTTTAATCCTGTTTGTAGTTTACAAATATTTTTTGCGACTGTGTCAATCTGTGTGTGGTGTCTTTTTCTATACAGAATATTTCATTTTCGTAAATCAGATTTGGCAGTATGTTCCTTTATGGATTCTGGATTTGATGCATGCTTGGAAAGGCCTCTCATATCCCAAGATGATAAAAATATTCTGAGGGTATTCTATGCAGAGAAATTTAAAATTTCTTCCTATGAAGAGGGATATTAGGGTACACGGCTTTACAAAATTACAATGGCTGCCCAGGTCACCATCATTTCTTTTCTGCCCACATCTGACTGTGCTCCCATCCATCCCCAGTAGATCCTGAAGAGAAGCTGTCTGTCTGTCCCCACCTTCCTGACCAGTGATGGCTCTGCATCCTGTGACTTAGGTGAAGACAACCAGAATGTCCCTCCAAAGGGTTTTCTTTCTGGTCTGAGGACAGAGAGAAAGAAGCTCCTTTCCTCTATGGTTATAAAACTACAAGGGAATGAGTGTGGAGCTGCTGGCAGCCAACCTCCCTACTGAGCAGAGAAGCTGCCTGAGAGATTCAGCAGATATGCAAAGAGAAGAGAGAATCAGAAATCAATTAAAATGCTGATGGTGTGCCAGGCCCTGGTTCTAGCTGTCTCCAAGGTCAGCTGAACCCCTGTTCTTCCTACGCTCTGGGTCCATGTGTCAGAAAATTCCCTTTTCCACTTAATCTGATCTGAATTGGAATTCAGCTACTTGAAATGAATCCACGGGTGATCAACTGTGGGCCTGTAAAAGCTCTGAGAAGGCTCTAAAGGTTTTTCTTAAGTATAAAGGAAAGCAAATTATCAAACAAGCAACAATAAAATATTTCCATTTAGAGTAAGTATACTTAAGTTAACCCAAGAATATATTAGACCTCCTTCTAAACTTCATTATTTTGGTTGGAGTAAGGGTATTGTTATTTACAGCAATTAAAGCTAAACACTTCAGGTTTTTTTTTTTTAATGTTGCAAAATCTATAAATTTAAATATATTCTTACTTTACATATATTTAAATGAATTGCACCAGCTATGTCATGTTTCATCTGGTTTTTCCTTGTAGTCATGCCTGCCTGCAGTGGTATCAGTTCAGGGGTTTATTCTGCCCTAAGCAGAGCCCACAATGCGTGTCACACCGGCAAAGGTAGTCCTAGCACCTACAGACTTACACAGCCTTCTTGCGGCAATCTCAGAAAACCCTACTTCTTGAACCTACTTCTTTTGTCAAAGCAAAAGCTTAAAATATTTTTTAAAAGGTATTATTTTAATCACAGAATAAGAATTTCTTAAGACCACAAAAAGTTCTAACTCTAAAAAGGGCTTAAATTTCAAACTCTAAAAAAAACTAGTCACATTCTATTTTTTCACAAGACATCAATTAACATAGAATCAAACCTCTATCTGAAGAAGCTGAGAAAAGTCAACCTGATTAACATATCCAAACATTCCTCTCCTACCCAAACGCAGGGCATTCAAGTGGAAGCCAGCAGTGTCCTACTCAGCAAGGTGAGCCGTAGCCAGAACTAGCAGAGAAACCAGCTCCAGAACACAGCCTGGGAGTTCTGTCCAGGTGTTCAATGTCAATGAATCAAAGAGATGCGTTTTATTCTCATACCAGACCCAGGGTCCAGAAAGGAGAAGACAACGCTACTGCAGGAATACAATGGGCCTGACCACTAGAATTCAGCTTCACTGGGAGCAGAAGGAAGAGAAATAAACCAAAGAGGAGATGGGCAGTCCAATATTTATGATAGCTAGGCTCCCACTCTCACATCTCAGGAACAACTCATGACAATGTGGCATTAGGCTGTATGGTCTTACCTACAGAAGGCTGGAATTGCGAGGGAGCTGGGAGAGAAATATTTGGTACTGAAAGTGTGAAGACCTCTGCTGGGGACTGAACAGAGGGGGTATCTTCTGCTGGTGGTGTGAAATCTATCTCATCATCAAAATTATCTTCAAATTCCTAAAACGAAACAGAGCATTAAAAAACCATTGGCTAACACTTAAAATAGGAACATATTTATGCACTCATTTGGACCTTGCTGCCACAATTTTTTTCTTTCCAGTTTGTACTTAATGTTAAGTAAAAAACATATGTAATTGTGTTCTCTGACTCCAAACAGCAGAATACGTAAGACAGGAAAATAAATTACACATATTTCATGTAACTTTTAAAACTGTTAGTTTGAAGTTAAATGCAATGGAATTTACACGAAAATACTCTTCTAGGCTTAAAAATTTACTTTTAAATGACCCTACAGTTTAAGCAATTCTTTTTTTTTTTTTTTTTTTTTTTTTTGAGGCAAGGTTTTGGTCTATTGCCTGGCTGGACAGTGGCTGGAGCATAGTGGCATGATCATGGCTCACTGCAGCCTGAACCTCCAGGGCCCAAACGAGCCTCCTACCTCAGCCTCCTGAGTAGCTGGGGCCATAGGCATGCATCACCACGCTACGCTAATTTTTTGATATTTTTTTTTTTCTGTAGCGGCAGAGTCTTTGTTGCCCAGGCTGGTCTCAAACTCCTGAGCTCAAGCAACCCTCCTGTCTAAGTCTCCCAAAGTGTTAGGATTATAGGTGTTAGCCTGGCCAAGCAATTATTTTAAAATTACTACTTTTGTGACACGATTCTTTGCCTACTGAATCAAAATAAATCATTTTATTTTAAAGTTGTATATGCATTTCTAATTGAAATGTGATTTCTATTACAATAAATGTTGAAAGACTCAGAAAAGATATTTTTAAGTGAGTTCTATTTCTCTGAAAAGAGTAACAATGGAAACATTACTAAACTAGCTAAAAAAACCACCAGGATCTGACCCACAAAGGTCACTAAAAAAAACTGGCTTTCTAAAGATGACAACTTTACAACTCTGGATGCAGCCAGGTGAAGTGGCTCATGCCTGTAATCCCAGCACTTTGGGAGGCTGAGGCAGGTGGATCACTTGAGCCCAAGAGCTCTAGACCAGCCTGGGCAACATGGCAAGACCCTGTTTCTACAAATAATAATTTTTAAAAATTAACCAGGTGTGGTGGCGTGGGACTACTGGAGTAGTCCTAGCTACTCAGGAGGCTGAGGGAGGATTGCCTGAGCCTGGGAGGTCAAGGCTGGGTGACAGAGCAAGACCCTGTCTCAAAAAATAAATAAATAAATAAAGTTGTGGAAACCTTTTACATGACGTTTGGTGGGAAGCTATCGCAACTCTTCCTGTCACCATTCTGGTGAACTGGTATACCTTGATATCCATGTCAATTTACCATAGACACAGCCAATTATCAAGTTATTCATCAAATCATTTGTTCAGATAATTAACATGTACCACCCCTCTAGGCACCACAACAGAAGCTGGGAACAGATCAGCGAACAAGACTGTTCTCCACTGAACGGTCTATGAACTTTTATTTTCAATTTTTCTATCACCTCTTCTAGCCCCGCAATCCAATACAAGAAAGAAACTAAAAGTTACAATGGTAGATTTCTCTAACACTTGTGTCTCCATATGCATGTGAGAAGACATTATTCTCATATATGTTCTCCAATGCATTAAAGGACATTATTGCTATTTGTATTGATGGAGTGGGAAGCAAGAAAAATGAGGTACTGTAACTTCAGTCTGGGAGGGTATTTTTGAACAAGAGGAAATCCTTCAATTTTTCTTTTGGACATTCCTAAATAGGGCTCTCTCTGTAAAATGATTTTGTCCGTTGCTCCTACCTTAAAATAATGCCATTCAAAATTTGGCAGCAGCATGACGTACCACTAGATATACCAACAGATGATTCTCCAGATTCGGACCAGGTAACGTATAAAAATAAGAAAAATGGCCAGGCACGGTGGCTCACGCCTGTATTCCTAGTACTTTGGGAGGCAGGGGTGGGAGGATCACTTGAGCCCAGGAGTTCAAGACCAGCCTGGGCAACATGGTGAAACCCTGTGTCTACAAAAAATATAAAACTTAGCTGGGCATGATGGCGTGTGCCTGCAGTAACCTCGGCTACTCAGGAGGCTAAGGTGGGAGGATTGATTGAGCCTGGGAGGTTGAGGCTGCAGTGAAGTGTGATCCAGCCTGGGTGACAGAGAGAGACCCTGTCTGAAAAACGAAACGAAGAAAAATGAGATAAGCCTGGGTCACTTTTAAAGTTTTGCCGCTGGCTGTCTGGATGAATGTGGGCAAGTCACCTGTGTTACCAGACTGTAGCCTCCTGGTCTGTAGAATGACTTCCATGGACCATCAGCTCTAAAACTGCATAGCTTTAAATCTAGAGAAAGCCAACAAATCACAGATGGAAATACTCTTATACAGTCGCACAGACTCTAGAGCTGGAGAGTGCTCTAAGACACTGCGGCCCCTGTGCCAGCACTACCGGGGAAGCTCAGTAACAACACAGATTCCTGGCTCTCAGATGAACTCCCGCATTCAATCCTGAGATTCAAAAAGCTTTGCATGATCCAAGGCAAGAACGAGGCATCATGAAATGTGAGATGGAGACTGGATTTTGGTATCAGCAACACTGATCAGGCTTTATCTATGTCCTGAAATGGCCAGGTTTCTGTGCAAAGTCCCACAGCAAGACTAACAAGCAAGGGACACAAACTGTCCACCTACAACTGTGCCCCTACTACTAGTGCAGTCAGCAGGGGCCACAGCAGTATCTGTAGGGGTTCTAAGGCCTAGGGACTGATTGCTGTGAGTAAAACTCTATAGGTCTGGGGCAAAATCTTCTAAAGGAACTGATCTCCACCAGTGTTTTCCGACTGCCCTCCTGGGTTCTCAGCCCTCTGTGTGTATATGGCCAGTGCTGACCCAAGAAAACAGCATATCTCTGTTTCTCCTCAGGGCTACCAGAAGGCTCGGGGTAAAGACAGCACACACAAACAGCCATGAGGTTCTAAAGACCAGGGCCCCATGTCCAGGGAAAACAAGGCTTTAGCCAGAAGACGACCTTTTTTTTCCCCTCAATTTGAACCACTGGCCCTCCAGACTCCTGGGTCAGTCCTGTGCGGTCAACAGGGAGCAATATTAAGGACTATTTTCTCCGCACACCTGCATTTCTTCCTTCTTTCTCCCCATGTATTCCTTTATGACAAGTATTTACACAGGTCGAATACACTCCAGCAGGCATGCAGTAAGTTCTAGAGGCCTTCCCGGCTGCTTCACTGGTTGATTCCACTGTCTGCTGCTACAACCAGATCTTCTCTATTACCCTCCCTGGCCAGGACTTTACAATCGCAGCCTCCTCCTCCCTGTTAGGGAACTCGAGGTTTCGATGATCTTCCTCTCTCACAAAACACACTGGGGGATCCCTTTGCCTCAGTAACCTTGATGACCACAAATTCACCAGCCTACAGAAGTTTGGGGGTGGAGGGGAACAACCATCTTGCTCTTCCTCATAGGCCTTATGGACAGTAAATTCAATCACCACGCTTCACTCTTCACTCAGCAAAAACCTCAACTCACTACAGGCAAGTGCTTACTGTCAATAATGGAGGCGCAGCAAACTACAGCTGGTGCACCAAATCCAAACCTATTTCTGTAAATAAAGTTTTATTGGCACAAAGCCATGACCATTTGTTAACAGTGTCTATCCTGGCAGAGCTGAGTTGCTGTTGTAGAGACTGTGTGGCCCACATATTCACTAAGGTAGAAAATATTTACTATTTGGCCATTAGGGGAAAAAAATCTGCTGATGTCTGCTCCCAAAGGACTGTGCTATCCAGTTATTCTATGGAAAAACATACTGGAAGACCATTTTAAATGTTCCTACCCTCTGTGCTCACCTTAAAGTCTATTTCTGGGTCCTTACAGCAGGATACACAGTTTGCAATTAACGCTATTAATATTATTAAACTGCACACACACAGGATCACAAAAGATGAGGAAACTTCTGCAGCAGGTGGCGCCTCCCCTGGAAAGAGAGAGAAATAATATTAAAAAATGTACATTCCAAAATCAACTTTAATTAGTGAAACAATAGTTTCCTCTACATACAAATGGGTGCAAGGATTAATAAAATAATGCTCGAGAAAAAACTGATGATCCATCCAGGATAAGAAGCTGTTGTTTCTTTGAAATAATTTAGATTTACAGAGGAGTTACAGAGATAATACAGAGAGTTCGCATACACCCTTCACCCAGCTTCCACTAATGCTAACATCGTACATTACCACAATATGCTGATCAAAACTAGGACAGTAACGCTGGTAACAAATGTTATGAAGTGAACTTCAGGCTTTATTCAGATTTTACTGTTTTCTCCACTTTAGTCCTTTTTTCTTTTCAGGATTCAATCCAAACTACCAATGTTGCATTTAATCACCACGTGTCCCTCAGCTCCTCCAGTCTCTGACAGGTTCTCGTCTTTCCTTGCATTTCATAACTCTTGACACTTCTGAAGAGTGCTGGTCAGTTATTTTGTGGAATGTCTCTCAACTGGGGCCACCCAATGTCTTCTCAGGATAAGACCAAGGTAGTTAGAGAATTCCAGTGGGGTGAACTGTCCTGCTTGCACAGTAGGGTGCATGACCTCCGCCTGGTGAGGTGACCTTTGATCCCGTGGGCCAGGTGGCTCCCACCAGGCATCACCAAACCACTGCAGGCCTACCTTTCCCTTCTCATACTCTATTCCTCGAAAGCAATGCTGGCCCACAGGGAAGGGACATAAGCTGTACTTCCTGGAGGGAGGAGTGGTAGAGAGTCTGCAGACACAGGTTAAAAACCCTCCAGTAATTAGTAATATCAGGGGGAAGAAACTTTGAGGCTATGCAACTGCCTGTTTCTCCTTCAGGTCTTGCACACCAGTTTTCTGCATCTGTCAACACATCTTGCCGACAGCAATTACTACTGTGATGTTTGGAAGGTAATTTTCTATTTCCCTCGTTTCTTCTACATTCGTTATTTAGAATTTTGTAAGGAAGATTGGTCCCCTCTCCTCCCCTTATTTATTTTATTCAGTCACGTATATACTTATGGACTCATGGATATTTATTCTCTGGGCTGTAATCCAAAGTCATCATCACTTATTTTGTGGCTCCAATGGTTCCAGCCTTGTCCACTGGGAGCTCTGTTAAGGGGACTCCCGTATCTTTTTGGCACGCCCCATCCTTCCCTTTTTCTCCAACTCTTCCTTACTTCCGGGCACTCCTCATATTTTCCCTACTCTGCTTGAGAACCAGCCATTGCTCCAAGGAGCCCTGGTCACGATAAGCAGGGAGGGAGGCGGTCTGCAGACTACAGCCTGCAGCCTGCTGTTGCGTGGGGGGCCTCCCCGGACTCCCCAGAGAAGAACGATTTCTACATCTTTAAGGGGCTGTTGGAAAAAAAAAAAAGAATATGCCAAGGATACTGCCTGTGAGCCACAAAGCCTAAAATATTTTACTGCCTGGCCTTTTCTCATCCCTATCTAGAGCATAAAGATTTTTACATCTTATGTTTAGCAAGTTCTTCGTTATCCGGAAAACATCTTATTCAACTAGGGTACTTGTGAAACTTTTCTTTGTCAGAGCAAACTGTTAAAGTCTCAGCTACTGGAGTTTTACTGAGAAATAAACTTTTCCTTAAAATCCTCATTTATGACAGGCACAGTGAGCATGCCTGTAATCCCAGCACTTTGGGAGGCCAAGGTGGGAGGATCACTTGAGCCCAGGAGTTTGAGACCAGCCTGGGCAACAAAGTGAGACTCCATCTCTACAAAAAATAAAAACAAAAAGAAAAATAAAAATGAGCTGGGCGTAGTGACACATGCCTGAAGTCCCAGCTACTCAGAAGCCTGAGGTGGGAGGATGGCTTGAGCCTGGAGGAGGAGGCTACAGTGAGCCATAAGCACATCACTGCACTCCAGTCTGGATGACAGAGCAAGACCCTGTCTCAAAAAATAAAAATTAAAAAAAAAAAAAAATAAATCCTCATCTATGGCTAATTAAGTGTTCAAATGCACCAAAAGGAAGGCAGAGAGATAAATTAATGAGGCTATTTTTTTCTTAAATGAAGCTAGGGTACTTGAAGAAAAGAAAAACTAACCCAAACTCCTAGGTGAGCAAAACACATTCTTGAATCCAAAATAAGCTTCAGTGAATCAGGGAAGTCTAAAATGAACTGCAAACAGAAATCAGTTCTTTTTCAATAACAAAAGGTCCCTTTGGGAAAGCAATGCTGAAACACCATTGTTACAAGCGGGCTCAGTCTGTGCTTAAGAATAATACAGTTAACCAAGGGGTGTCGAGAACCTCCAAGTTCTAAATCAACAAAGTCTAAAACAGAGGAAAGCCCATACATTTAACACAGGCGGTAACTAGGTGATTCCTCTTAAAACCAATCTGGAGGAAGTCAGCTTTCACTGAGAACAAGAATTCCCTAACTACAGACACACTTGTGTCCATCTGGAAAACCTAAACTAAGTGAGGAGCTTGAGCCACGGAGAGCCAATTCTTATGAATGAAGACCAAGAGGGACAATTTTCTTCTCTTCCTCCTTGCAGTGAGCTGTTCACTCATCCAGACAAGTGAAGCCTGTGCTTCCCCACTGGAATTTCTTCTTTTTTTTTTCTATTAAGAGATGGGGGCCTCACTACGTTGTCCAGACTGGTCTCGAACTCCTGGGCTCAAGTGTGCCTCCCACCTCAGCCTCCCAAAGTGCTGGGATTACAGGCATGAGCCACTGCGCCAGACTGCTGGAATTATTTCTTCTGTGCTTCACTCCCCTGATTCACAAAACAAAAATTAAATGTGACTCCTGAGAATTATATAGCAAAGCACTTTCACATTGTTTTTTACTGATTTTTTAAGATGCATTTGGATGGTTAAGGGAGAAGAGAAAGAAAAAGACGACGTAGTTTGTCCACTGCATCTCTGAAGTTCAGCTGCATCTCACACCTCAGATTAGTTTAACTGGCAGCATTTCTTCTTTTTAGTGGTACAAAAATAAGGGTGTGACTTATCGTCAACCTCATTTGACATTTGATAAAATACAGTATTATTTCATTTGGTCATCGCAACACCTCTGAGGTAATATGACCAGCTCCACGTCGCAGATGAAGAAACTGATGTGTCCATGAACCCAGGTGGGACAGTGGCAGGCCAGGCTGAGTTTAGGTATGCCGGGTGCAAGCTCCTCTCTCCTCAAAACCACACTGCTCCGCCTCAACGTGGTTGACTTTTAACACTGAAAAACAGCCCACTGTCCTTTGAACCCAAGTCTGTCATTAATTAGGGTAGTTTATCCTTCTTCAAACTCTGCAAAGTTGATCTGGAATGACTTTTTCCTCTCTTGCACCCAGAGTTTTTCTTTTTTTTTTTTTTTTTTAAATCATCACAAACTACCCATTTATTATACAACTGGATAAGGACTGCATGAATGCCAGCCCGATTATCTGATTCATGAAAGTGTTCTCTGTGAGTCACTAGATAGGCATGAAGAGTATAACCAGGTTAAGAACAATGCACTATGCCAAGCTTTGCCCTAGCTCTCTGCTATACTTACTTCTGCTAGGGGCTGCAGGGCACCTACTCTCCCTTAGATTTCCTCAGTGTGAACCACACTTATTCAACCCCAGTATTTAACAGTCCCATTAAAACTAATGCCTGAGAAACTGACTAGGTAGCTTCAAGTAGACATTTTTAGTTACCCCTTTTTAAAACTTTAAAGTATTTTTATTTTGATGAGTCCAAAAGCACTGTGCTTAAAAAAAAAAAAAACAAAAAAAAAACTTCCATAAAATGAGGAAATCACACATAGCCTGGAAGGTGAGACTGGTTTGCAGAAACCACAGAGAGGAAGTAAATTCTAGACTTGCGGAACCACAAATAAAATCCCCATACCGCCGTGGTCAAACTAGAAACCAGGCCCTGACACAGTTCCTGACTGCAGCTGTTAGAACCTGATTAAGACAGACAGCTTTCTTTAACATGCAGCCTACAGCATTGAGAAGTGCATAAATGAGCCAGTCACCTACTAAGGAACATCGAGAACAGGCGTCACCATACATTTAGGCAGCTTTTCCCATTACAAATTGAGAGCAAGCACCACTTGAGGTCTGGGGGACTACATATGCTTCACCCAAGACACTGATTAAAAAATACCCAGCATCTCTACAGCACATTCTGTGAGTTTTCATTTAATAGTTCTCAAAGCATTTTAATAGCTATCTAGAACTTGATTTAACAAGCAGAAAACTTGAGAAACTCTAAGAGGTAGGTACAAATTATCTGTTTTAGAGACAGGTAATTTGGAGAATGCAATTTCTCAGTAATGACTCAGGGTAAGCCAGGAATACCACCTATTAATTCAACCATTACAACTCCAGCCTAATTGTCTGATTCATGATCTCTAGAACCTCAGATGAAACTGGACCCATATGTAATTAACTAAAGAGTTGTCTGTGAAGCCATTTTTGGATTCAATAAAAAAAAAAATTAAAGACCACAGATAAAAAGAAATGATGATCAATGTCTAGCTCCATTAGGGATTACAAAATGCTACATATTCTAATGCTGTCATCCCTTGTTCAGTCACTAGTGGATATGCTTTCGTAAAGAGAAATTTCCTCACACTTACTATTTGGTCACTCAGTGGTTCAAGTTATAAGGAAAAGACAGACTAGATACTTAAATCTTTCTCTTTCTTTGCCAGTTTTAAAAAAATGAGTTGGTGGTTGGGCACAGTGACTCATGCCTGTAATCCCGGTGCTTTGGGAGGCCGAGGTGGGGGGACCATGAGGTCAGGAGATTGAGACCATGCTGGGCAACATGGTGAAACCCCGTCTCTACTAAAATACAAAAAATTAGCCAGGCGTGGTGGCGCATACTTGTAGTTTCAGCTACTCAGGAGGCTGAGGCAAGGGAATCGCTTGAACCCAGGAGGCAGAGGTTGCAGGGAGCCGAGATTGCACCATTGCACTCCAGCCTGGCGACAGGGCAAGACTGTCTCAAAAAAATAAAATAAAATAAAATAAAAAAGAGTTGGTTCACCAGCACCCTCTGGCAGTGACCAGTTCGAAGAGCTGCTATCACTGTTTTGTGATATCCTTATGAGCTAATGAATTTAAAGCACCCACAGGCTTCCATCTGTTGTGGTTGTTCTGATTGACATTCCCATTGTCCTGTCTCTAGGAGGCAGGGCCTCTAAAGGGGTTTGCTCCCAAGCCCTCCCACAAGGTCCCAGCAGGCCTGGGTGGAGTTCTTGCTCCCTGGGATGTTCCAAGCATATCTTGTATAGTTTCTGTTTCAGACCTCCTATCAATCATTTCCCCAAATAGCCTTGGTTTCTTTTAAAGTGAACTGCTAATGTAAAGACCCCAGTTTCAGGAAGTAGAGCTGCTTATTCACTGCCGGTGTCACAACTACCTTAGAAAACAATGTATCACAGTTTTGTAACATTGAACTTTGGCACCCCTGTGGTCTAAGCAGTTGCCCTCTTCGGGGATCAGGAAACTATGGCCACTGGGTGAAATCCTGCCCATAGTTTTTGTTTTGGTATGGCCTGAAAGCTAAGAATAATTAAGAATTCACGTTTTTAAATCATATTTTTAATCCAAAATAACATTTTATTTGACATAAAATAACATTTTATGACACATGAAATTTATATCAATAGTTGGTAACACAGAAAGACATTATGTATCTCCTGATGGAAAAACACATCACCACCTATTAAACAGTACTGCCCAAAACAAGCAAACAAAAACAATATCAAACCTGAATCTAACCAACCACCTAGATCCAAATGTCAATATGTAGGAAACACTGTGAATAGTGAAACATGTTAAATACCACCGCAAGAATGTAATCGGCAAAATACAGGTTGTGAAAAACACTTGGGGAGAAAAGCCTAGGAAACTGTAAAAAAAGAAAGATGAAGAGAGGGAGAGTGGTGAACATTAAAAGACTAAAAAGACCTACCCACCAATTCCAACATATGGATGTTATTTGAATCGTGATTCAACCTATTTTTAAAATTATGACATTTCAGGCTATTGGAAATCTGAACACTGACCATATTAAGAAAATGTAATTCATTTCTCCTTGGAGTGATAATGGTCATGTGCTTGTTTTTAAATGTAGTCCTTATCTTTTGGAGATAGTGACCTACTTAATGATGTCTGGAATTTGCTTCGAAACAGCACCAGGGTGTGGAGGAAGTAGACGGGGGCAGCATGAAGGAAGATGGGCCGCATCTAATTCAGGCTGGGTGGAAGCTGTGTGGGAATTCATTACAGTGCCTATGTCTTGCATGCTTGAAGCTTTCATTTATTAAATGAATTAAAAAGTTTAAATGGAAAAAAAGCAGATATCATAATTTATAATCCATATTCTTGCTTACTTCTGATACGGGCATTAACGTGCTAGGGCTGTCATAACCAAGTATCACAAACTGGGTGACTCAAATAACCAAAATGTATTCTCTCAGTTTTGGAAGCTCCAAGTCCAAGATCAAGGTGGCAGCAGAAAGGGCTCCTTCTGAGGGCTGTGGTGGCAGAATTTGTTCTAGGCCTCTCCTTGCTTCTGGTAGCTGGCTGCCTTTTCTCTAAGTCTCTTCCCATCATCTCCCCTCTACATGTGTCTGTGTCCAAATTTCCTCTTGTTACATATAAGGACAGCAGTCACACTGGATGAGGTCCACCCTCATGACCGCATTTTCACTTGATCATCCCCGTAAAGACCCTCTCTCCAAATAAGGTTACGTTCTGAGGCATCAGGGTTAGGGTTTCCACGTATGAATTTAGGGGGAACACAATCGAACCCATCTCTAGCATAGATGTTTACATGAAAACAAGGGCGGAGCGTTCTCGGCGCGGAGCGGGCGGCTGCAGGGGGCAAGGGGCGCGCTGTGCAGGCCGGGGCCGGGAGCGGGGCCCAGCAGGAGCGGAGTCGGGCCCGGGAAGCCCGGCCGGGCGGGGAGCAGCCATGGCGCCACAGAGAGTCGGGGCCCGTGCCGCTGCAGGTGGCCTGGGCGCCCAGTAGCCAGGCGGGGCAGGAGCGCAGGCAGCGGCAGAGGCAGCTGCGCCCGCGCCCCGCGCCCGAGCCCAGGCGATGGTGACACATGCGGCGGTGGCACCACCTTCGGACATCACCTCGTGCAGAAGGTAGGCCTCGAGGTGCACCTGCTACCAGCCCAACCGCCGCGAGACTTGGCTCTTCTCCGGCTTCTCCACCGGCTGGAGCTGCCGGCTGCACGCCGACTGGACCGAGCTCACCAACTGCGTGCCCGGCGTGCTGGACAGCCGCAACTCCGCCGCGCTGCGCACGCCCAAGAAGTTCTACTACATCACCCTACTAGGAGACCCCATGTCCCGCTACCTGAGAGAGTGGCGCCATGTGCAGAGGGGTGCCACGTGGAAGACGTCGTTGCACATGTGTGACTCGCGCACGCGCACGCCCACGCCCGAGGAGCTGCCGCCCTACTAGGAGGGCACGGACTGGTCGGGCTGCACACTGCACGAGTTCATGGACTGCCGGTACAACCTGGCCAACAACCGCCAGGTTCGCATGCTGGCCGACCTGAGCCTGGTGGCCTACTACAACCTGTCCTTCATCCCCGAGGGTAAGCGGGCCCAGCTGCTGCTTGAGAGCATCAAGAAGAACCTGCAGGGCATGGCCTTCTTGGGCCTGACCGAGTTCCAGCGCAAGACGCAGTACCTGTTGGATCAGATGTTCAACCTGAAGTTCACCCGGCTCTTCATGCAGTACAACAGCACGCGGACGGGCGGCGTGGAGGTGGATGAGGACACCATCCGCCGCATCGAGGAGCTCAACGACCTGGACATGCAGCTGTATGTCTACCCCAAGGACCTCTCCCAGCAGCCCTACCAGTACAAGCGGCAGCTGGAGCGCAGGGAGCAGCGCCTGAGAAGCTGCGAGGAGCGCCTGCTGCACCGGGCCAAGGAGGCGCTGCCGCGGGAGGACGCTGAGGAGCTGGGCCTCGTGCCCAACGAGAACTACATGAGCCACATCATTGAGAAGTGGTAGTGGCGGTGGTGGCCACGGGGAGGCCTCTTGGGAAGTGTGGGGGGTAAAACAGGACAGACAACAGGTCCACCCAAGGCTGTCACAGGAAGAGCATCCCAAACCTGCTCCACAGAGGTAGCTGCATCCTGGGGGGAAAAATAAACAGGGATGCAGTGGGGCTGGGCGGGGCTGGGGGCTTGAGGAATCAACAGCTGCAGCCAGTGGGTCAGAGGAAAGCATGCTCGAAGGATGCCACGGGCAGGGCAGGGCACGGCCTCCAGAGCAGGTGTTGTGCCTGCTCTCCTGGCCCCCTTGGATTTATCACGAAAACTGAAGGTTTGCACAAGAGACGAGGACAGTGGAAAGTGGACCTGTCAGGCCAAGAGTGTCTCCCTCACCAACTATTCACACAGCACTTGCTCTTAGCTCCTCTGTCCAGGCTACTAGGAGTGAGACCAGCTTCTGGCAACTGCCCCAGCTCCAGGCTCCAGGCTCCCCTTCTGGCTGCCCCCAATGCCCCAAGGCCTGGGGAGCCCCCAGCTCACCCATGTGTAGCTCCCTCAAGGTCAGGGCCCACCCCATCTGAGGCACAGAAGACTTGAGTCCAGCCCCCAGGAAGCCCACTCCCCTCTCTGGCCCATGGTCCTGCTTCATGCTTTGGGTCCCAAAGCTGATGTTCAGGCCCCACCCACTCCCCACAGTCCTCAGACCAAGGAGGGGTTTGGGGAGTAGGCCCAAGCTGCATTGCCGGCCTTCTATGGACCGACTGGCAGCCCAGGAGTGGGGAGGCTTTGACCAAGGATGCTGCCACTTGTGCCTGAGTCCCTGGCTGGCCTTTGGAGGTGACCACCCAGGCAGACCTGGATCAGATTGGAAGGGCTGGGGACTGAGCACTCCCCTGCCACTGTTCTCCTTTCTGACCCACTGGGATTTGCTAGCAGGCTGCCCCAGCCCCATCACTAAGACACGTACTCAAGAGCTCAAATACCACTGCTGCCACCAGCGTGTGGATTAAGTTCATCAGGCTTCCATTGGCTGGAGCGTGGGACCATAACCCCTGCCCAGGAGCCATACCCTCGGACCACAGTGGCTCTGGATGGCCAGGAACAGGAACTCGAGCTTTCAGATTCTCAACTAGCCTTGACAAAACAGCTGTAGGTGGCCTCCCTGACACCAGATACTCAGCCCTCTCCACCCTGGCTCTCCTTGCATTTCCCCATGCTGCCCACCCCCTGGCAAAAGGCTGGCCATGCTCTCTGTTCCCAGCAGCCTCACAGGGTTCCCCACTGGCTGCAATGGCCCTACTAAAAGCCATGTTGCATATCCGTTGTAAGCACGTGCCCTGTGCCCTGTCCCCTGTCCCCATCCCTTATGCCTAGGAGGCCAGGCTGGTGTCTCTACGAGGGCCCCCACAGGCGCCCTGGGTCCCCCAGAGAGCAGACTGGTGTGCTCAGGCTGCAGGCTGACTCAAAGGCAGGGCAGTGGGCTCTGCAGGTCACTTGGCTGGGGTTGGCGGGGGCCCTCTCTCCTGCCCCAGCTTTCACTCAGCCACCGCAGCTGCCCCACCGTGGGGTGGAGATGTGGGTCACCACGGGCTTGGGAGCAAGTGTCTTCTGCAGCACAGGAAGGCGAAGGTGTGGTCAGATGAGGTTGCTACCCCTGGAGGTCTGGCATAAGGGCCCCACCCTCAGGCCTCCTACACTGGCCTCATTTTACTTTGGGGTCCAAAGACAGGGCGGTCAACTGGGCAGGGTGGGCAGCGTGCCAGCCCAGCACAGCGCCACCTCCCTGGGTGGATGCATCACACTAAGGAAGTGAGTGCCAAGGGGATGCAGTGGTGTGGTTCTTTCAAAGGGAGCTCAGGGTCAATGGGAATCTGCTGGGACACTCAACACTAGGGTGGGTGCACTCCTGGGAGGAGGAGGAACATGTTCAGGGGAGTGTGGGGTCTTGCACAAGCCACGTGGGGCACCTTGGCCTCCCGGCAGGAGGTGGACACCCAGCCAGAGGCCCTGGCTCAAGGTGGCCTCACCTGGCCATGGGCTTTCTGGGTACACGGGCCCAAGCGCAGGTTGTTTTGTACATATTGGAGTATGTGTTAACTTATGCCCCGCACCCCAACTCACACGGAAGCACAGGTCTCATCTCAGTCTCTTTGGCTGCATTTGGAAAGCAGTCTCCTCTTGGGCCAGTGCCAGGCTGAGGTGTCCAGAGGCGGCGGCAGCGGGTAGTGCCCTCAGCCCCCGAGTGTCCAGCCTGGCACTTCCCGTTCAGGCCACCTGCTTTGGGTCAACAGTTCCTTTGCCAGCAGCATCTCCTAAATTGTAAGGACTCTCTCCACCCAGGGCAGGTGAGGAGGACGGAAGCAGGCAGGCAGTGGAGCTAACAGCTTAGTCACCAGGACCTCCAAACCTGCAAACGTCCCCTCCTGAAGGGGGAAGCCAGGAACAACAGAACTGCCCACGAAACAAGGCTGTGAACTTTTTGGGAACTGGAACTGTTTAACTTGAATCCAGGATCGTTTAAAGCTTTATTTATTTATAGCTTCTTCTTTAAAAAAAAAAGTGTTGAGAAGAAATTTTTTGGTTATTCATACAAAAAAAAATAAGTTGATGATGGAAAAGCAAGTCATAATCATCTAATTGTTTTTGTCTAGGTCGAGAATAAATGTTAGCCAATGAAATAAACCCTGACAAGGAAAGAAAATATAAATAATAAATAAATAAATAAATAAATAAATAAAAACAAGGGAAAACGAAGAAGAGCCAGAGACCAGTAGGTGCACATATCAATAGCAGCTACCCGCAGAGATAGAAATGGAGTGGCTGGGGGACAAAGTGTGCTATATCCTTTCCTATTTGTTGAATTTTGTACCCCCGGCTTCTCGCCATTTTTAACCTAATGGCAAAACTCCTTAACAAGGCTTCAGCATCCATCGTTGCCTGGCTACTCCTGACCTCCCAGCCCCAACTCCAGCACTCCGCCCCAGCTCTCTACTATGACCTACGATGACCCTCTCTCCATCCTTCCAGATGATCTTCTGCCACTTCATTCTCATATATTCCCCTACCCAGAGACGCTACCATGACACGCACCCCCACCCCCATTCATCCATGCCCATCAGAGCTCAACTCAGAAACCATCCTTGAGGCCCATGGTTGCAGTCCCTGCCTGTGCTCTCCCAATTACCCCGCATCTGGAATCTGTCACTCCATGTTGTAAATGTCTTCCCCACTAGGCTGCAAGCTGAATGGCGTCATGGGCCAGCCTTGTATAATCCACCAATGACTCCCCAGAGCCTGGCCCAGCGCCTAGGATTCAGGTAGAAGTCAGGGGTAAGAAAAAGAGAAAAAAGTGAGAGAGACAGCGATGAAGGGGCATAAGAAAGCGAGTGAAAATAAGCAAGCAAGGGAACAAAACAGGAAAAAAAAAAAACAACAGAAACCATAACCAACCCACTGGATCACAGAATAAACTTACAAGCTAGGTACAGTGGCTCACACCTGTAATCCCAGTGCTTTGGGAGGCTGAGGTAGGAGGATCACTTGAGCACAGGAGTTCAAGACCAGCCTGGGCAACATAGTGAGAGGTCATCGCTACAAAAAGTGTGAAAAATTAGCCAGGCATGCTGGCACACGCCTGTAGTCCCAGCTACTTAGGAGGGTGAGGTGGGCGGCTCACCTGAGCCCAGGAGGTCAAGGCTGAAGTAAGCTACGATCACACCACTGCACTCCAGCCTGGACAACAAAGTGAGACTCTATCTCCAAACAAAACAAAACAAAACTGAATAAACTTATGGGCCAGGTATGGTGGCTCATGCCTATAATCCCAGTGCTTGAGCTCAGGAGTTCAAAACCAGCCTGGGTCTCTACAAAAAAATATAAAAACTTAGCTGTGTGTGGTGGCATGAGTCTGTAGTCCCAGCTACTCAAAACGCTGAGGTGGGAGGATGGCTTGAGCCTGGGATGTTAAGGCTGCAGTGGTCCGTGATCGTGCCACTGCACTACGGCCTGGGTGACAGCCTGGGTGAGAGAGAGACTGTCTCAAAAAATAATAATAATAATAATAATAATAATAATAAACTTACATTTTCAGGGTCAAACAAATAGGATTATAAGAGAAGCATTCTGCCGGGCGCGGTGGCTCACGCCTGTAATCCCAGCACTTTGGGAGGCCGAGGCGGGCGGATCACAAGGTCAGGAGATCGAGACCACGGTGAAACCTCGTCTCTACTAAAAATACAAAAAACTAGCCGGGCGAGGTGGTGGGCGCCTGTAGTCCCAGCTACTCGGGAGGCTGAGGCAGGAGAATGGCGGGAACCCGGGAGGCGGAGCTTGCAGTGAGCTGAGATCCGGCCACTGCACTCCAGCCTGGGCGACAGAGCGAGACTCCGTCTCAAAAAAAAAAAAAAAAAAAAAAAAAATAAGAGAAGCATTCTTCAGTAATATTACACTCTTACTTGGGAACATTTTCCCACTGTTAACATATACTGTATTGGGGTAGCACAACGCTTATTCCCCAGGTCTCCAAGAACTCACACAAACATGTACCCATTTTGCTTAAGCTGCATAACTAAGGTATTTTATTAAGAAATACATTATCTCAAAAAGTGGATTTCCCTCCATTTATGGTCTCCCTCAAAAACAGGTGTTTACCCACACGCACCACGTTCTCGCACAGCCTTGTCTCACTGGAGGCCTTCAGAGCATTCTACTCAGTGCGGGCAAAGCGAGAATCCAAAGGCACCCTCTTCCCCAGGGAGCCCTTGGAGCACAGGACTGAGAAGAAAGCCCCACACACGGGCAGAGCCACAGCCCCTGGACCTCTAGGCCAATATGTGTTTAGGAACAAAACAGGAATCTTAATTGGTGCCATCTAAGATGTGATTTAAATTTGTTTTAGTCTGAACACTGCGTGTATTAGTTTGCTAGGGCTGCTAAAACAAAATACTACAGACTGGGGGCTTCAACAGCAGAACCTGACTCTCTCACAGTCCTAGAGGACTAGGTGTCGGCAGAGCTGGTTTCTCCTGAGGCCTCTCTCCTCAGCCTATGGACAGCGACCTTCTCCCTGCATTCTCAAAGGGGCTTTCTTCCATGTGCATCCCTGGTGTCTCTGTGTGTGTCTAAATTTCCCCATTTTAGAAGGACACCAGTGAGAATGGACTACAGCCCACCCTCAGGACTCACCTGTTTAAAAGCCCTATCTCCAAATACAGTTATAGTTTGAGGCACCTGGAGAGGTACAACTCAGCCTCTAGCACTGTGTCAATTTACTAACCTTTTCACCTTTTTAATTATTTATTTACTTACTCACTTATTTATTTATTTAGAGATGGAGTCTTGCTCTGTCTCCCAGGCTGGAGCGCAGTGACGTGATCTCGGCTTACTGCAACCTCCACCTCCCAGGTTCAAGTGATTTTTCTGCCTCAGCATCCTGAGTAGCTGGTATTACAGGCACCTGCCACCGCACCCAACTAATTTTTGTATTTTTTAGTCGAGACTGGGTTTCGCCATGTTAGCCAGGCTGATCTCAAACTCCTCCTCAGGTGATCCACCCACCTTGGCCTCCCAAAGTGCTGGGATTACAGGCATGAACCACCACGCCCAGCCTTAATTTCTTATTTTTAAGTGTACAAATAAGTGTATATATTTATGGCATATGTGTGACACTCTGATACAGGCATGTGAAGTATTAATACTACATCAGGGTATTTGGGGTGTCTGTCACCTCAGGCATGCATCATTTCTTTGTGTTAGGAACACTCCAATTCCACTCCTTTAGTTATTTTAACATATACAATGAATTGATCAATGTATTAATTGAAGAAAGCCAATCCCACTGGCAGGGGTCCATCCTTGACAGCACAGGCATGGGCATGAGGGCATCCTGCCTTCTAACTGGAAAAGCAAGTGTAAAACAAGGGCCAGGTCCTTACATATCTTGCCTGTTTTCTGTTTTGCCCAGACCCTCTCACCTCAGGGAATTTGCATAGGAGAATTCTGTGCCTACCTGAAAATGGACAGTGGTGGCTACTTAGACAAAGGATTAGACAAAGAAAACTCATGGAACCGAGGGAAGCTAAGGGCCAGCAACCTTCCAAATGGTCCCAACATACAGCCCATCTCTAAAACACATCGTGTGGGCCTTTTTCCCTTAGTACATTAGGACCGCTAAGCCTGTCTTCCTCTTCTAACACCCTGAGAAGTAGCATTGCAGCCCAGAGACTTAGTAAAATGAATCATCAACACACTACTTGGGGAAAAAAAACTGAACAATTATTGCAGATCACACATTTTTATTTAACGCCTCAAACTTACAAACCCATCTATCATCAAGGTTTCCTGTACTTAGAATTTTAAGTCACAAAATGTTTTCCTTGCCATAATATAACAATATATCTATTTATAAGAACATTAAATAACCTAGAATCTCCCTCAGGTATTCTAATACTGGAAAGGAAAAGGGAAATGAAGCATGGCAGTAAATGTACTCAGCCACACACAACAGTAAAGAGTGCACTGATGATCCCGTTCATGAAGCAGAGATTCCACAAAGACTGTAAGCCAGAGTCTCAACAGCCTAGAAAAACAGATCACTCTGTGTGCTAATCACAGACAGGCAAATGTTCCTCTGTTCAAAAGTGATTTTCAAGGTCAGCCAGCCCAAATGCTCCCTCACACTTGCAGAAAGGTTATATAATTTGAGTGCTAATTAAATACCTGCGAATGAGATCATTTTATACGAAGCTGCTGGTTTCTCTCAGACTATTCCACTAAAATTTGTTACCAAAGAACCATTTCATTCCCATTTTAAAACACTAACTAGGATGGAGACTACTACAGAAAAGCTCATCTAAGGCAGCACGGTGTGGCCAAAAGAATGTCAGGCTTGAATGACTTCTTCCAGACGACTGGGCCCCCACACCCCAAGAAATGAAGGGCTGGATATTCCGGGAACTGGAACCTTGGTTAAGTTGCTGGCATAGCTGAGCTATGGCGTCATCCATGGCGCTTCCATGTCTTTAACAGCTTTGAATGGTGGTTCCACACTCCAGGAAGCCGATGCAGGAACAGGAAGCATCTAGTCCCAGAAGGAGAGACTCAGAGCCAGATTCCCCGGGCTCACCCCCACAACCATCCCTGCAGTGGACCACCAACGTCTAGGGGAAGGATATTCTGTTTTGCCACACAACTTCCCATGTACGTCTGCAGAGATGTGCAGGCAAGTCAATGGCAGTACTGGATTCACAACACTTAGCTAATCCAACTTCTGCACAATACAGCTGAAAGGATGGGAGAGGTGCGCTAAATGTCTGCTCCTTACTTCCCATGTAGGGCAGACCCTAAATAGCCTAGAAAAACATGTCTACTTTTTCTTTCAAATCTCTTACAATCCCTCGATGGAGTCTATGTTCTCAGAGCCCTTCTGGCTTCCTAAAGCCTAACTTAAGTTCTTGCAAATATAACTGAAATGCAATCTTAGGCAATGTGTCCTTCCAAGCTCTCTCTTCAGAGAGGAAGTACTTAGTGGTACTACTGCAGTAGGACTGGCGGTGAGAGATGGCTGGGCCTGGGTATGAGGAGAGAGAATTCATTATACTCTTCAGTCTACTTCTGCATATGTTCAAAATTCTCTACAATGAAGTTTTAATTTTTAAGTACTATCTTCGAAACTAAGCCAGAAACTGGTTACAACAGTGACCTTGACAAGGTTCTACAGCACACAAAGGCAAGATCATCTAGGGTTTCTTATTTGATAATGCTTCAACTGATGTCTTTATGTTATCCAGAAAAATAAGCCCAAAGACAATTCAGTATCTAATTAGGTGCTTCCAAATACTCAGGTATCCAGCCCAAGATTAAAGACCTCCAGATAGTTAAGAGGGTTATGGGACAGGGGTATCACCTACTGAAATGGCTGCACAGTCATCCTACTGTGAAGCTCACCAGTCAGAAAGCCCCACCAACATATTCATTCATTCAACAAACATTTACTAAGCATCTTATAAGACAGGTGCCACTATAGGTTCTGAGAATAGAGAACAAAGGACTGGGGAGATTGTTATTTTACAAAGAATGACCAGGGAACACATTTCTGATACTATAACTAACTCATGCAAGAAATGACAGTGATTTGGTCCCAGGAGGGTTATAAAAATAGTCAATATTTACATGTTGCTTACAATGTTCCAGGCAGTATTCTAAACTCTTCCAATTCCATAACAACTCTTTGAGGTAGGTGGTGTCATTAGCCCCATTCTATGTTATTTTTTATTTTTTTTTAGAGAGAGTCTTGCTCTGTCACCCAGGCTGGAGTCAGTGGTATGATCAAAGGTCACTACAGCTTTGTACTCCTGGGCTCAAGCCATCCTCCTACCTCAGCCTCCTGAGTAGCTGGGACTACAGGTGTGCATTACCATGCCCAGATAATTTTTTAATTTTTTGTAAAGACAGGGTCTCACTATATTGCCCAGGTCTCCACCTCTTGGCCTCAAGTGATCCTCCCACCTTGGGCTCCCAAAGTGCCGAGATGACAGGCATGGGCCACCGCCCTTGGCTAATTTTTTAAAATTTTTTGCAGAGATGGAATCTCACTATGTTGTTCAGGCTTGTCTTGAACTCCTGGCCTCAAGTGATTCTCCCCGCCTTGGCCTCCCAAAGTGCTGGGATACAGTCATGAGCCACCGTGCCTGATAAGCCCCATTTTAAAATGAAGAAACGGAGCACTGAGGCCAGGCGCGGTGGCTCACGCCTGTAATCCCAGCACTTTGGGAGGCCGAGGCAGGCGGATCACGAGGTCAGGAGATCGAGACCATCCTGGCTAACATGGTGAAACCCCGTCTCTACTAAAAATGCAAAAAATTAGCCGGGCGAGGCGGCGGGCGCCTGTACTCCCAGCTACTCGGGAGGCTGAGGCAGGAGAATGGCGTGAACCCGGGAGGCGGAGCTTGCAGTGAGCCGAGATCACGCCACTGCACTCCAGCCTGGGCGACTAAGCGAGACTCTGTCTCAAAAAAAAAAAAAAAAAAAAAAAAGAAACGGAGCACTGAAGAGGCAAAGTAACTTCTCCAAGGTCGGACAATACACGGTGAGGCTCAGAGTGCAAGCTCTTCCCACTCCATGGCAGCGCAGGGGACGAAAGCAGGCGAAGAAGCCAGGACGTGCTGGCAGATGCGAGGTGAAGCTGGAGGGAAAAGGGGCATGGAGCACACCTCCAATCCATGTATTAACTCCCTGCTCTGAAACAGGAACAGACTTTCAAGTATCACCTGACATTTGAAAAACCTCTTAAGTAAAAGACAGTGCCCAACCCAAACAGATACAAAGGAACCTGAGGGAAACAGACAATGCAGGGGCTAAAAAATAATAAAAAAAACCAACTATAATATTCTCAGAAATAACAGGAGACAGTATACTCATGAGAAGAAAGAGGTTATTTAAAAAGTGGGGAGATGAGGCCTCCTGGAAATCAAACGAAATTGAGAAAACTACTTGCACATAGCAGTAGAACACAGACAAAAAGATCAACAGAAGTAAAGTAGAAGCTCATTCCAAAACATCCAACAATCTGCTGATAGAAGCTTTAGATAAAAAGAAAAAAGAGAAGGAAGAGAAGATCATTCTTCCCAAAAACTGTGTGCATATTTACACATACGTGTGTGTGTGTGTATATATATACACGAAAATTTTCCAGAACTAAAGCACACAACTTTCAAGATTCAAAGGGCCCACTGTGCATCCATGTTGATGAATGAAATGGATGAAAAGAGACTCATGCCAAGGCACAGCTTTACAACTGGTCAGAATCTAGACACAGAGGAAGTCTTAAAAGCTTCAGACCTCCCAAGAGGCTGGACAGCGGCCGCAGAGACACCACCGCAAGACTGGCATGGGACACAAGGGTTCCAAGACACAACAGCCAAACACATGGAGAGGAGATTTAAGCTCCTGACGAGGCACATGGGACGGATTAATGATGTGTTCATAAAAAACTAATAAAAGTAAAAGAACTGTAATCATCACAAACACTATAGGGTCAGTCGTAAATAATGTTTGCAGCCATAAAAATATAAATAATGAATTATGATTTAATCGAAAAGTTTCAGTGTGTTGAGAAGAAGGGTGAATGCACATGTGTGTGTGAATATGTAAATCCCTGTCGTGCATAGTAGAAACTCAGTATCTGATTAAACCAACAAACAGTGCTACAAGCACATTAGCCCACGATGTGGCTAAAAGAGCTGCAGGGCGTTGCCACTGGGAGCCAGCAGCAGGGATAGGGAGGAATAGGATAGGACAGGGATTCACTATTTTTACGATAAACCCTGAAAAACTATTTAATTTTTAAAAACTATTTACATGCATCATTTGACAAATATAATTTACAAAATAGATCAAGGGGGAAGGAAAAAAAAGAACCAAGGAGATAAGAAACAACATTTAAGGGAGGGGACAAAGAAACACAGCTGATAGCAAACAGGAAAGAGGATGTTTTGGAGGCCACAGGCAGGCACATTACCATGGAAGGCAGAGGAGAAAAGCATGTTTAAATGTGTTATGGAGGCCAGACATAGTGGCTCAGCCTGTAATCCCAGCACTTTGGAAGGCGAAGTGGGAGGATTACTTGAGGTCAGGAGTTCAAGCCCAGCCTGAGCAACATAGCCAGACCCCATCGCTACAAAAAAATAAAAAATAAATTAGCCAGGCATGGTGGCATACACCTGTAGTCCTAACTACTTGGAAGGCTGAGGCAGGAGAACTGCCTGAGCCCAGGAGGTTGAGGCTGCAGGGAGCCATGACTGCACCACAACACTCCAGCCTAGGGGACAGAGTGAGATCCAGTTATACAGACACACACACACGTAAAGATATTCACTGAAATGTTGTTTATTATATAAGCTGAGAGCAAGGGTCGAGGAGCAGGAGGCAAAGAGGACGTAAGTGAGGGATGCTGCAGCTGCCAGAAAAGGGTGGGAAAAGAGGCATGGGTCACAAAGCTTGTTTTAAAGAGCTCAGAGAAGAGGAGGAGAAAAATGACATTTGTTGAATGTTCCACACGCTTTTTAAAATACCTGCCCGTGACTCTTGAAAGGATATACAAAATATCCACCAATGGGCATTATTCTTGGGATCTACAGCAGTCGGCGGATTCCTAAAACTGTCCAGGGTTGGAGGAGGGTGAGAACTGGGAAAATGCCTATGGGGTACTATGCTGATTGCCTGGGTGACAAAATTATCTGTACACCAAACCCCCACGACATGCAATTTACCCATGTGACAAACCTGCACATGTACCCCCGAAACTAAAACAAAATTTGGAAAGAAAAAAAAAAGGAGTCTAGACCTCCACAAAAGCACATAAATCAATGGTTGTGTTTAAAGTATCTTCTATGTTTACAAATGAATGCTTACAAGTTTACATTTCCTAAAAATCAGAAACATTTTTATCACTTTTAATTAAATGGTATAATGTCATCTCATAGGTGGAAACTAAATGGTTGTTCTTACAATTTTTTTTTTTTTTCCTGAGACAGGGTCTCGACAGAGTCTGTCTGGCTCTGCCGCCCAGGCTGGAGTGCAGTGGTGCGATCACAGCTCACTGCAGCCTCGATCTCCCCGTCTCAAGCAATCCTCCCACCTCAGCCTCTTGAGTAGCTGTAACCACAGGTGCACACCACTATGCCCAGCTAATGTTTTAAAAATGTTTTGTAGCGTTGGGGTCTTGCCATGTTGCCCAGGCTGGTCTCAAACTCCTGGCCTCAAGCAATCCAGTCATCTCAGACTCACAAAGTGCTGGGATTACAGCCGTGAGCCACCATGCCCGGCATAAATTTAAAAACGGTATGAAGGTGAATTTTTTCAGCCTAATTATGGAAGCTAGCACTTTGGTTTCCTAATTTTCTTTTCTTTTCTTTTTTTTTTGAGATGGAGTCTGGCTCTGTTGCCAGGCTGGAATGCAGTGGCACAATCTCAGCTCACTGTAACCTCTACCTCCCGGGTTCAAGCGATTCCCCTGCCTCAGCCTCCCAAGTAGCTAGGACTAAAGGTATGCACCACCATGCCCGGCAATTTTTTTTTTTTTTTTTTTTTTTTTTTTTTTGTATTTTAGTAGAAACAGGGTTTCACCATGTTGGCCAGGATGGTCTCAATCTCCTAACCTCGTGATCCACCCACCTTGGCCTCCCAAGTGCTGGGATTACAGGCGTGAGCCACCATGCCCCGTTTGGTTTCCTAATTTTCAATATGGAATTTTCTTTAGTACTGCAAGAGTCAACCTTATGATATGTAGTTTAACATTTCACCCCAGTACTTTCGGAGAATAAACAGAAATCAATATCCAGAGAAGGGGCTGAGTTAGTCTCCGTGTGTGCACCTGTGCATCGCACTGCAGAGGTTCTTTAAAGCACAATGTGGTTGACTGGGGTGAATGGGTGGCCTGGACCTTAGGACCCTCACTCTTGACTCGGATCTGCCCCAACTGGCGGTGAGGGACTGACTTTGCTGATCAACTTCTCTGGGCCTCAGTTCCTTCATCTGTAAAACGGGCATTTCAACTCTAAAATTCTACAGACAAGGATTTATGGTCCCAACATTTTCTAAGTCTACCGAGTGCCTATACAGTTAATATTAGTGATCAGATCTTTATTAAAGTTGATTTTCTTTTCAACACAGAAAACTAAGTTAGGTGACAGATTCCTGGACTGTACTGCTGTGGCAGGCCTCTGGGACTGTGTTCCCAGGGGGCTATTTTGGTAAGTTGTTTTTCAGTGCCTTACCAGCAATCAGTGTCCGGGTGTTGCATTTTAATCACAGTCTGAGGTAAGAGTCAAGTGGGGCTCTTCTCGGTAACCAACAGGCTGGATCCAGGGAAGCAACCGCTGCTGCCTAGATAGGGAACCCTTCTACAGGGGCAAACTGCCAGGTAGGAATGGGGACGGGATATTCTTTCCTCTTGAAAGGGGCACAAGTTTAATTTATTGAGGGTTCTGAGAAGAATCCGCGATGATAAAAATACTCAAAACTTAAATTTAGTGGCTAATCTGAGAGGCCACCAACCAGATCACAACACTTTAGTTTTGCAGTAAAAAGCTGAAACTACAAAATTTTATAATTACTAGTTGGTTAAAACAGATATTTTAACGTGCAAAATGATTGCAAACTTTTCCTCCTCTATCTTCTAAGTCCAAGATGTCTTAGAGATTTACTTCCTATAATTAAAGATTGCAATTATACCATGTCAAACTCAAGTCCCTTCTTCAGTCTAGCAAAAACAGGGAAAACGAAGTTTGGGGATGGACTGTGAATATGAGCCTGAAGGGGGAAAAAAGACATGAGCCTTTTAAAATTATAGTAGTTTCACTTTTAAATAGGAGCAGCTCCTCTCTCAAAAATCACTATCATAGATGTTTGCAACTAAATTTTTTTCTCCCACCCAAGGCATACATGTTGCCAAAAAATAGTCTGTACTAGTACAAGAGCCTATGGTGTTCTTCATCAAACCCGACTGATGATTATACAATCACTATAATGTAGCAGCTTCAGAGACAGTTTACTTTTTTTAGCTCATCATAAGAAAATTTTGTACAGATCAATCATCCACAGCAAATATATCAAAATATAACAACAAACAACTTTAAAAAAAAGTACCTATCAAAAAATATGAAATAGGCTACAAATCCTAGGCAATACCTAAATAAGTTAGCTTAGAAAAATAAACTTTTTAAAAGCAAGATGCTAACAACATATTATCCTAGCAAAACAAAACCCTCCGCAAGTTACTGTATAGATCATGAATCAGGGGTTCTCATGTTACAGCGCACACATTTATCACCCGGGGAATTAAGAATGTCACGGTTTTATACCTGCTCTCGAAATTTCCCTGCAAGTCACCTGCCACCCTGACTCTAGCTGCAGTGAGCTGAGGCCTGGTGGTCCAAGACTGGCACCAAGATTCTCAGCTCACAGTGCCAGCATCTGACTGTCGGACGACCTGCTGTTTTTCCTGATATTTATACAGGATATTCATAAAATATAAAGAGGCCATTATTCATACAGACATCTAGAGGAGGAGGTGAAGTTTTAAAAAAAAAACAAAAAACTTATTTCGAGTTCTGTGTTCTAACTAACTGTGTTCTGCCCTGGAGTGCCTGAATTCCTTTGTGGTGATAGCATATGTACCCACAGGAAGATTCTTCAGAACGATATTTACATGCGGTGCTCAGGATGAGTGAGCTCTTCAGATTTCAGGTATTCGCATTCATTTTAAAATCTCAAGTTTTTAATTAAATGTAATGTTTTCCTTCTTTCCTTGATTCTCACTAGTTATACAAGTCAACAGAATTCCAGTAAATAACTGATATTATTTTCTATGCAGTACAAGATAAAACATGTGTGTTGTAGCAGTGAGGGGATGAGGGGAGAAATAATCAGAAAACTATTATAAATGCAGAGTTCCGGCCCAGCCTTCAGCATTTTGATTCAGTTAGTTTGGGACGCAGAAATCTCTATTTCTATTTCTTTTGAGACGGAGTCTCGCTGTATCACCCAGGCTGGAGTGCAGTGGTGCGATCTCGGCTCACTGCAAGCTCCGCCTCCAGGGTTCACGTCATCCTCCTGCCTCAGCCTCTGAGTAGCTGGGACTACAGGCGCCCGCCACCACGCCCAGCTAATTTTTTGTACTTTTACTAGAGACGGCACTTCACCGTGTTAGCCAGAATGGTCTCGATCTCCCGACCTCGTGATCCACCTGCCTCAGCCTCCCAAAGTGCTGGGATTACAGGTGTGAGCCACTGCACCCGGCCTCTATTCCTTTTTCTTTTTTTTTTTTTGAGATGGAGTCTCGCTCTGTCACCCAGGCTGGAGTGCAGTGGCGTGATCTTGGCTCACTGCAACCTCCGCCTCCCAGGTTCAAGTGATTGTCTTGCCTCAGCCTTCCAAGTAGCTGGGACTACAGGTGTCCGCCACCATACCAGGCTAATGTTTTGTATTTTTAGTAGAGATGGGGTTTCACCATATTAGCCAGGATGGTCTCGATCTCCTGACCTCGTGATCCGCCCGCCTCAGCCTCCCAAAGTGTTGGGATTACAGGCATGAGCCATCGTGCCCGGCTGAAATCTGCATTTCTACAGATACCTAGGTGATCTTCATGCACGCCATCCTGTTTTATAAAAACACCCTTGCTTCTTCCTGAAGCATATTCAGCGGCACTGATCTGTCGCTGAGATTTACATCAAAACAACAAGCGCCAGGGCAGAGGGAAGGGTAAAGGTGAAACAAGATGAACCATGAATGAAAATACTGTGGATGCTGGGTGACGGGAACATGAGGGTCCACTATACTACTTCACTCTACTTTTCTGTATGTTTGAAATTTTCCATAATAAAAAGAATTTAAAAAAAGCAAAGCAAAGCTCAGTAAACAGATAAAAGTAAGTTGATAGCCCCATGCTCTTCAAGAGACTTGCCCAGTAGAAATTTCATCTGAACTTTTACCAATTCAAGGAGTTGCCTACAATCCCTTTCAGCAATTCCAACACTGAAAGACCTCCCCAAAATAATCCTCTCTAACTAAATTCTTAAGCCAAAGAAGTTTTGTTCATGTTCTTAGAGATTAAGCTGCTCTTGGAGGAAGTAAACCAAATCTATTTTTCATATATCTATTACTCTAAAAAGAAAAATAAGATTCTGCCAATATCATTATAATGCAGTGAGTACCACAAACACGGTATTTAGAATGTTTATGGTAGTATTTAATAGTTTAAGTGACAGAGAGAAAACATGGACAGAGCTCTTTTAGCTCATCTGTCTCTAAGAGGCCCCAAAGCTGTAGCTGCTCTCTCCTCCCCTCCCCACAACCCCAAAGATTAGGTACAGGAAGCAGAGGATCAAAAATCTATTAAAAATGTCCAGAAGCCCAGAAGCAATGAACAAACCCCACACCCAGATCTTTTTGTTTTTTCTTTTTTTGAGACAGAGTGCAGTGGTCCGATCTCAGCTCACTGCAACTTTCCATCTCCTGGATTCAAGTGATTCTCCTGTCTCAACCTCCCGAGTAGCTGCGATTACAGGCACACACCACCACACCCGGCTAATTTTTGTATTGTTAGTAGAGATGAGGTTTCACCATGTTGGCCAGGCTGGTCTCGATCTCCTGACCTCAAGTGATCTGCCTACCTCGGCCTCCCAAAGTGTTGGGATTACAGGCATGAGCCACCGCACCCGGTCCAGATCTTGGTTTCTCATATCACTCTCCAATCAGAAGAACCAGAGCTCCCTGAAGAAAAGGCTGATTCTAGGACTGGGGCAGAGAATATATAAGATGAAACTGTAGCTTCTTGAAATGCCAGAAAATAAGGAAATGCTTAAAAAAAAAAAATGGGGATATGCCAGCGGGGTACTCAGGAGCTAACAGAAAGAGCTCCCGATGGCCAAAGCTGGTACAACGTTTAAGAACAAATAAACAACACCGTGGAATCAACCCAAAGTATAAAATAAATGTCCATGCATCCACACTGACATAAGTAAATGCTTGAATAAAGAAATAAACAGAGGGTCGCTTGGGCCCAGGAGTTCAAGGCTGCAATAAGCCATGACTGTGCTACTGCATTCCAGTTTGGACTACAGAGCAAGACCTGTCAAGGAAAGGGAAGGGCAAGAGGAAGAAAAAAAAAAGAAGAGAACAGTTAAGTCTCCTAAACAGAAGAATTCCAAAGAATGTCTACAGACACTTCCTTGCAAAGAGGTGGAGCACAGCTTGCCACCCATTAAGAGTTGACCCTGCCCTCATACACCACGGGGAGGGGAGGACACAGCAACTTTACAGAGTGAAAGCCTGACCAACACTACTCAGTCAGGTGACCAAGTAACAAGTCACGTTGTGTGCACATGCCCTCGATGTGATATGATGAGAACGGCACTTCAACTCTGTGATCTTCCTCCCAAAAACCCACACCCCCAGTCTAATCGTGAGAAAAACATCAGACAAATCCCAGTTGAGGGACATTCTACAAAATATCTGACCAGTACTCCTCAAAGACATCAAGGTCATTCCAAACAAGCAATGGATTGGGGGAGCCCAAGGGGCATAACTACTAAATGTAATGTGGTTTCCTGGAAGAGAAAAAAAAGACACTGGAGAAATATTAAAGAAACTGAATAAAGTGTGGACTCATTTAATAACCTATTAATACTGGTTCCTTAGTTGTGACAAATTTACTACATTAATGTAGGATGTTAACAACAGGGGAGCTGGGAGAAAGATACACAGGAACACTCTGTAATATCTTTGTAATGTTTCTGCAAATCTAAAATTGTTCTAAAAGAAAAAGGTTTTAATTAAAAAAAAAAAAGGCTTCATTCCAGGTGAAGGTCTGTGGCTGCATGGAAAGTCAAGTCTGCAAGAGAACGAGAGACTCCAGCTCATACCCTCTCCTTCACACACACACGCACGCACACACACATGCACACATAAAACACACACACATGCACAAACACACACACATGCACACACACACGTGTGCACACACACACACATAGGGGTACTGGTTTGGTGAACTTAGGTCTCTAGTATCATCTTCATCATCCTCAGTTACAAATGCTGATGGAATATCTACAACCTGTGAAATACCATCCAAACACCAATCCCAAAAATGTGTGTGCCATCCCAAGGTCCTTGCAAACTAGGTAAAGAGGACTTAAACAATGATGCAGGCCGGGCATGGCAGCTCACACCTATAATCCCAACACTGTGGGAGGCGGAGGCCAAAGGACTGCTTGAGGCCCGTAGTTTAAGACCAGCCTGGGCAACATGGCAACTTCACTTCTGTAGACCATCTCTACAAAAAGTAAAAATTGGCCAAGCATGGTTGCATGCGCCTATAGTCCCAGCTACTCAGGAGCTGAGGTGGGAGGAGTGCTTGAGCCTAGGAGTTCAGGGATGCAGTAAGCCATGATTGTACCTCTGCACTCCAGCCCAGGCAACAGAGCAAGACTTTGTCTCTTAAACAAACAAACAAAAAACCAATGATATGAAGATATGAAATGGTATTTGGTATTTGTTAAGTGCAAGTGGTACACTGGCATGATGAAACCAAACCTTTCTCTTTTTTTTGAGACAGAGTCTTGCTCTGTCACCAGGCTGGAGCGCAGTGGCGTGATCTCAGCTCACTGCAACCTCCACCTCCCGGGTTCAATCTCAGCCTCCCCTTCCAAGTAGCTGGGCATGGTGGTGTGCACCTCTAGTCCCAGCTAATAGTTTTTTTTTTTTTTTTTTTGAGACGGAGCCTCGCTGTGCTCCCAGGCTGGAGTGCAGTGGCGTGATCTCGGCTCACTGCAAGCTCCGCCTCTCGGGTTCACACCATTCTCCTGCCTCAGCCTCCCAAGTAGCTGAGACTACAGGCGCCCACCACCACACCCGGCTAGTTTTTTGTATTTTTAGTAGAGACGGGGTTTCACCATGTTAGCCAGGATAGTCTCGATCTCCTGACCTCGTGATCCACCCGTCTCGGCCTCCCAAAGTGCTGGGATTACAGGCTTGAGCCACCGCACCCGGCCCCAGCTAATTTTTTAGTAGAGACAGGGTGTCACCATGTTGGCCAGGATGGTCTCAATCTCTTGACCTCGTGATTTGCCTGCCTCGGCCTCCCAAAGTGCTGAGATTACAGGCGTGAGCCACCACACCCGGCCTGAAACCAAATCTTTTTTTTTTTTTTTTTTGAGAGTCTCACTCTGTCGCCCAGGCTGGAGTGCAATGGCATGATCTCAGCTCACTGCAACCTCTGCCTCCTGGGTTCAAGCGATTCTCCGGCCTCAGTTTCCCGAGTAGCTGGGGCTGTAGGCGTGTGCCACCACACCCAGCTAATTTTTGTATTTTTAATACAGATGGGGTTTCTCCATGTTGACCAGGCTGGTCTTGAACTCCTGACCTCACGTGATCCACCCACCTTGACCTCCCAACGTGCTGGGATTACAGGCATGAGCCACTGCGCCCAGCCAGTAAATTTTATATTCTTTCCATCCCATGTCATTTACAAATCAAAAATGTGTTAGTGTACCACACATTCTATACCTTAAAAAGGCATGTCGGTTGACCTTTTAAAAGGATGAAATGAAAATAAACGTTAGTTCCAATGTTTCTGTCTGGCACCCCACAAAACACCCTGCTCCACAGATACACACTCTCAACTTCACCAAGGGAAGGAACTCTAACAGCTAGGCCAGGATCAATAACTCAGTAGGGAAGGTGGGTCCGCAAAGAGGTTTCAAAAAATTAAAAAGACGGCAGCACTTACAGAAGCAGGAGAAGAGCCAATGGCAAATAGTGAGAATACATGGAGAGCCAGAAGATGGGAATTTGCACGTAATATTTTGCAAGCTATAGGCAGATCAAGTTAGCTCTGAAGAAAATGCTGTGGAGGGTGGAGGCAGGAACAACAGATGTGCTGCAGCAGACACTCAGATGCAATGGTCTCCCTTCACCAAACTGGGGCCAGATGCAGGGAGCCAGGGGCTACTTTAGCCACAGCACATGGTCCTGCATACCTGATTTGACCTGATGGTAACTCAAGCCTTTTAAAATACTAAAACTGCCCAGGTGCAGTGGCTCATGCCTGTAATCCCAGCACTTAGGGAGGCTGAGGCAGGAGGATCACTTGCGTCCAGGAGTTTGAGACCAGCCTGGACAACATAGTGAGATCCCATCTCTACAGAAAAAAAATATTTTACATCAGTCAGGCATGGTGGTGTGCACCTGTAGTCCCAGCTATCCGGGAGGCTGAGGTGGGAGGATCGTTTTAGCTCAAGAGGCTGAGACTGCAGTGAGCTATGACGGCACCACTGCATTCCAGCCTGAGTGACAGAGCAAGACCTTGTCTGTGTTAAAAAAAAAAAAAAAAAAAACAGAAAAAAACTTTAAAAAAGCATATAAATGCAAAACCTACCAAATTGTCAAAAATTGAACAGGAGGTTTACCACCACCACCCCCTCCCACCAAAGGCCCAAGTGGGCAGAGGAGTAAAGAGTCACTCTTTCGTGGTTGGGGAAGGAAAAAACAGCAGAGAAAATGAAAGCTACTGATCAATATTGTGGCTGTGGGCACCTGAGACATCTGGCGTAAATAGTGCTCACTTTTCCCACCTGAATCACAATACAATAAATGACATTTGGAATCACTGCACTGAGCTAACTACTGCAAAAAAAAAATTAATAATGAGGTTATTTTTCTGATATGCCTGCTCATTGTGACAAATAATTGTAATGCCAAGGCAGGGCTCCGAATTAGCCAATTGCTGCAATTTTAAAATATATCAATCCAATATTTTGCTCTGCAGACATGCTAATTTTATCAAAGTTCCCCAGTTTTTTTTTTTTTTTTTTTTTTTTTTTTTTGAGACGGAGTCTCACTCTGTTACCCAGACTGGAGTGCAGTGGCGTGATCTCAGCTCACTGCGGGCTCCGCCTCCCGGGTTCACGCCATTTTCCTGCCTCAGCCTCCCAAGTAGCTGAGACTACAGGCGCCCGCCACCACGCCCGGCTAATTTTTTGTATTTTTAGTAGAGACGGGGTTTCATCGTGTTAGCCAGGATGGTCTCGACCTCCTGACCTCGTGATCCACCTGCCTCGGCCTCCCAAAGTGCTGGGATTACAGGCGTGAGCCACCGCGCCCGGCCAGTTCCCCAGTTTTCTACAACAGTATCTTCGTAAGAAGATTCAAAGAAAAGCTAATAATGGAATCTAAAAACCCTAGAGGGAGCAGTCTTTCTAGATCAGAGATGGTTATCCACCATCTCCTCCTAGAATAGTCCTTCCCTCATTTTAGTAAATACAAAGTTTTAAAACAGTAATAAAGCACAACTAGTCGACTATAAAAGCACATGATTTTAAATGAGACAGGGCCAGGTGCGGTGGCTCACACCCATAATCCTACCACTTTTGGAGACTGAGGCACGAGGATCACTTGAGGCCAGGAATTTGAGACCAGCCTAGGCAATACAGTGAGACCCCAACTGTATTAGTCCATTCTCACCGTGCTATAAAGAACTGCTCAAGACTGGGTAATTTATAAAGGAAAGAGGTTTAATTGACTCACAGTTCCACATGGCTGGGGAGGCCTCAGGAAACTTATAAACATGGCGGAAGGGGAAGCAAACATGTTCTCCTTCACACAGAAGCAGGAGAAAGAAGTGCCAAGCAAAGGGGGGGAAGTCCCTTATAAAACCATCAGATCTCGTGAGAACTCACTCAATATCACAAGAATGGCTTGGGAGTAACCACCCCCATGACTCAACTATCTCCCACCAGGTCCCTCACACGACACATGGGGATAACTGGAACTACAATTCAAGATAAGAATTGGGTAAGGAAACAGCCAAACCATATCACCATCTCTACAAAAAAACTAAAGTGGGCATGGTGGCACACACCTGTAGTCACGCATCTACAGGTAAGTGTGTGTAGTAGGCACACACCTACTCAGGAGGCTGAGGTGGGAGGACTGCTTGAGCCTGGAAGTTTGAGGCTACAGTTTGAGCTATGATCGCGCCACTGCACTCCAGCCTGGGTGACAGAGCAAGACTCTGTTTTTCCCTGAAGTCTCTTTCTCCTGTTCTGCAGGAGGGAGTTGAGGCTGTGCTACCTCTGTTCTCATCTCACCAGCAAAAACTCCACAATTGTTTTGTCTCTTCTTTTTTCTACATTCTCATCAAAGACCTCTTCTCACTTCCCTCACCCTTGTAGTGGGCCTAGATTTGGGAGTTCACAAAGAATCAGGATCACGATCATAATTATAATCCCAGCTGGCCTTGCGTGTCCTAACCAAGGACTAAGCACTGTATCTACCTCACACCAGCAATGTCCCACAGAACCTTTCTCCATAACAGGAAGTTCTCTTCTGTGCTGTCCAATGCCATAGCCACCAGCCACCTGTAGTTATCAAGCCCTTAACATATGGCCAGTGCCACTGAAGAACGGAAGCTCTCGTTCTAAAACATTTACATCTGAGCAGCCACAGGGAGTTAGTGGCTACTGTACTAGATGGCACAGGTTTGGACCCTCACAAGACTGCAACTATTCTCCCCATTTTACAGATAAACCAAGTCTTGCCTGGTACAGTGACTTATGCCTATAACCCCAGCACTTTGGGAGGCTGAAATGGGAGGATCTCTTGAGGCCAGAAGTTGGAGGTTGCAGTGAGCTATGATGGCACCACTGCACTCTAGCCTGGGCAGCAGAGCAAGGTCTTGTCTCTTAAAAAAAAAGAAAAATGAGAGGGAGAAAGAAAAATGTCAGTCACATTCATCTCTTCAGCTTCTAAGAGGAAGCATCAGCTCTGGGCTTGTTCTACTACAGCCTGGGTTAATCAGGGATGCCTCATGACAATACACAATTATGTTTAAGATAAAGAAAAACTTTCAAGCACTCATGAGTCTTTTAAATAAATTAAAACCAGCAACTGTTCACATGCAAGAGCTTTAGTCATCTTCCAGTTTAAAAACAGGTTTATTACATAAAAGCAGACTAACCCAGATCATCCTAAAAATTTCCAGCATAGTTCTCCAACACTACGAATTTCAAGTAGTAACAATACCAGCTTAGACTTAAATAAACCAGATTTCTCTCTAAAGTATCTCTATCCACCATAAAAAAGTTATTTTGAGCAACAAAGATTTTTTAAATCCAGTAAATTCTAGACATGCCATGTTAAGCAGCCACCACTTTGAGCTCCTGCTTTGAAGCCTTATCACCTACCATTAGTCAATTTGATGATAACCAAATTTACAAAGAAATCTGAAACAAAGAAGCAATTCAGTGTGAGAGGGCACACCACTGTGACCCCTCACATCCCTTTGGGTAAATATTATCACCACCACCCTTTTTAATGATGGAGTTCTAAGCCCACAGGTTGAGTAACTAACCCAGGGTCCTTAAGCTATTCCAGTGGCAGCCAAGGCTTCACACCCAGATCTCACTACAAAGCCCAAGTTCTTCCTACAACACTGTGTTCCAACTAGGATTGGTTGATGAATTTTACCCTCAAACGAAAAAGTTGGATTATTTCTGTATGTCCATTTACAAGAACTTTTTTGAGGACTCATTTGTTTACTGTTTCAGAACACTGGACGTCCCTTATTTACACGACAGTGTCTTTTTAAAATTATATCTACAGCGGTTATCTAAGTGACACAATACACAGGGGCCAGAGAGGGCCCAAGGACTCTACATTTTTAAGAGTATTTGCAGGAACACTCAGCACACTGATTATCATCAAAACTGTAACGATTTGGTAACTTCAGTGCTAATCAGCTACAAAACTGTTGGACAGACTTCCTATTACTGTTTAAATGAGCATATTTAGTTAACCCCAAAATATCACCAAGTAAAAGTAATTACAGCAATCCCAACCAAAGTCAAATTTCAAGACTTACAGCTATAAATCTTAAAATAATTTGCATAGAAAGCCTGTTGAAAATAATTTTCTCAGAGGCTGCTAAACACAGTAATTCATACTTTAGAAAGTATTTCCTTTACTTTAAAAATCTTTTTCAAGATACAAGTCTGTTTGTTTAATCTAAAACGAGAGGCTCGGTTTCACAAGCTGCCATTTAATCAGTAGCTGAGTCCCCCTGGCTTCACGGGTTTCCGTGAGGTCCTTTATTTGGAGCTGCTAAAAGCTTCCTCTGTACTCTGTGACCTAATATGCTGCAGAACAATAGAACTGGGTTTCCTTGTCTCACCACTATCCTAATATTAATAAGAAAGTGTGAGCTTAGAGAAATTCGTTCACATATACAAGATCTTTCTTTACTTGTAGTCCCCGTTTATGATGTGAATCTTGAGAATCTTGGAAAAGGCACGTCCATGTTTTCTAAGAGAAGAATGATCTGATAACTATGATCTGGGGAAAAGAACTGAACTGTAATCTTAGTTTGGCAATTTCACTGGGTGTGAAAACAGTGAACTTTCTCCCTTTACATAAAAGCTTCCTAGAGAGGACCAGCAAGTCTTAGTCTACGTAACCAACAAGGGCTCTTGCAGAAACACAGATTCTTAGGAAAAGAGGCTCCCAGACAGGGCGGGGGTGTGGGCATAAGGGCATCCCAGCACAAAGAAAAGGCCCAAAATAAAGTTCACCCAAGAAATGCCTTCTTGCCTGATGGGCAAGAACAATCCATATATTTACATAGCTTTATTATGACTGAATGAGAAAATACCTTTTTCAACTTCTGAGCCTAGCAATGAATCCAGATGATGAAGACACCATAGATAAATGATCTTCAGTTTAAAAGCTGAATTTCAGTTAACTGCGTAATTTCTCTAAGGCACCAGTAAGCTAGATAGACTGATCAGGCCTCAAGTAGAAAGAACAAGAAGCAGGTGAAAGACCCTATAAAATAGGTCTATACTTATTTGAAAGTGTCTAGCTCTATCTTCACAAGGAGTACAGGTTCCTGGATCAGCAGAAGCTTTAGTTCTGTTTTCGGCGTGTAACTGCTCTTTTATCTACCATACATGGTCAAGTGGGATTCCTCTTTTTTAACCAGCGAGCTCACTAGTCAGGATTAGCTCCAAGGTTTTTTTAAAATCTTGATCAAGAACACACCTCAGTTAACGAGGATCAATAAACTCTTTTGGATGGGGAGACAAGGCCCTGAATCTACGACTGATTGTGCATTTTTCTTTCTTTCTTTCTTTCTTTTTTTTTTTTTTTTTTTTTTTTTTGGGGGTTCTCCCTTTTTTTCCCTGGTTGGGGGGGGGGGGTTCGTTTTTGGCTCCCTTTTACCTCTCCCCCCTGGGTGCAAGCAATTTTACTGCCTCAGCCTCCCAAATAGTTGGGATTACAGGCTCCTGCCACCACGCCTGGCTAATTTTTGTATTTTTAGTAGAGAGGGAGTTTCACCATGTTGGTCAGGCTGGTCCCAAACTCCTGACTTCAAGCAATCCACCCACCTCGGCCTCCCAAAGTGCTAGGATTACAGGCGTGATCCACTGCGCCCAGTCTGACTGTGCATCTTTTCCACAGACTTTAACCCTAGGTACCCACTATTCATATGCAACACATCAAAACATATACACCTATCCCACAAAGATCAGAATACGAAAGGAAAATTCGTAGCAAAAGTTGCTACATATTACCAAATATTTCCTTACGCTTTATCTATGTCAAGATTTGATACCTCTATTTACAGATTAACTTTTCTGATTGCTTTGTTCTACAACACCCCAACAATACTCGGTTTTTTATAATTCATGACACCATAGAATTGTAAAAGAATGGAATAAAAACCATGTAAGAAGTGTACAGGCGGCCAGGCTCACGCCTGTAATCCCAGCACTTTGGGAGGCCAAGGCAGGTGAATCACGAGGTCAGGAGTTCAAGACCAGCCTGGCCAAGATGGTGAAACCCCATATCTACTAAAAATACAAAACTTAGCCAGGCGTAGTGGCAGGGGCCTGTAGTCCCAGCTACACGGGAGGCTGAGGTAGAGAATTGCTTGAACCCAGGAGGTTGAGGTTGCAGTCAGCCAAGATCGTGCGGATGCACTCCAGCCTGGGCCACAGAGCAAGACTCCGTCTCAAAAAAAAAACAAAAACAAAAACAAAAACAAAAGTGTACCGGAAGACATAGGTTCCTACAAAGAATCGATATTTCAAAATATAAAAAATCCAATTAAGCGTAAAGTCATCTGGAAACTTCTCTTGAATCCCCATCACATACTCTTTACCTACAACCCTATACTAGTGCTAATTTTCAGTATCTTTAAATATCAACATTATCATCCTTCCACATAATCTTTCATTATTTCCCAGGTACCTTCTGTGACTCTTACCGGTGTTGCCTATACACATCTGATAACATTCACTCTTCTTATCTATCAGACCAGAAAACGGAATTCACCTCACAAGTATTTGATCTAAGGCAGTGACAGAAATTTAGTGCTACATTATACGGTACAATGAGGACATTTAACGTTCAACTAAAGGGCACTCAATGACAAACCCTGATGTAGCTCTGGAAGCAATTACATGTAGCTTTCATCACAGATTTGTTTGAAAAATATGTCTTTACTGGAGACAGTACATCCACATTCTGTACCCAATTAACATTATTCCAAAATAACTCTTGACCTCAAGAGTATTCCAAAACAGTTATAAGACTTGAAATGAAATGGGAAAAAAAATCATACAACTAGAGGTATCTAAGACCTGGGTTTGAGGCTCTGCCTACAATGAAGCTGTGTCACCTTGGGTAGGTCATTTGACCCAACACCCCCAGTATTTCCTACTACATAACGAAGAAATTAGTCTAAATTTTCTTTAAGGTCTCTTCTAACTCTAATATTCTACGAATGTATGAAAGTTCAATCTTTCCCCATTTCAAAGATAATGGCGGCAGGCAATAATGCCAAGTTAGCCTACATTTTTTTTTTTTTTCCTTTTTAGAAAAATGACACAACTTTGGATGTCTTCTTGGGTTGAAGTTTTATTTAGGAAAATAAACCCCAAATAAAAACGATGTTGAGAAAATGCGGGGGGGGGGGGGGCCGCGCGAAGAAAATCATACACTGACGTTAGCTAAAATAGAAACTTCCATCACCCTTAAGCCAGTTTGTCAATAGTTATTCAACGCCTGCTACTCTAATCACTGGCTTCCTAAAATAGAAATATTTATGGTTGTTTCCTTCTTATCCCCGGAGATACATTCCGAATAAAAAGTACAGAGTCTAAAATCAATTTACAACTTCAGAATAAGTTGCAAGGAGCGAAACAAACTCCGCACAGCTCGCCAAGTTATTTGCATTTAAGTACGACTAGGGCTAAGAAACGGTTCTTATTATGAGATGCGAGAAAAACGCACAAGAGGCAGGTGACATCTGGAAAGGGAAGCTGAACTGCCAGAAAGCGATATAAGCTGAGAACCTTAAGGCAACAGGTCCAGGGCTGGTACCGCAGCCTATCCCGGGAGGGGTCGGTGGCTGCCACCTCGCCCGCCGCCCTCCCCAGCCCCAACGACGTTGTCTCGCCCCCGCCCCCCCATCCCACGCCCCTGCGGCAGAAATCTCCCTAATCACTCACCTCCCTGGGATTCCCGCCCCGGGCAGGCCCTCCGATCCCTCGGCGCCGAGGCCGGCCCTGCCCTGCCGTCCCCTCCCCCTCACGCCGAGGACCCCGCAGCCCAGTTCCCGCAGCCCCGTCCCCACGGCGGGCCCGCTCACCTGCACCTGTTTGCGGAAGTGGCGCGGCCCCGGCACTGCCAGCGAACAGGAGGATCAGCAGCAGCAACAGCCGCCGCCGCAACGCCGGCGGCCCCGGCATCTCGCCCACGGCGCGGCTCCGGGGCCGGCTCTCTAGTCGCCTTCCGTCCGTCCGTCCGTCCGTTCGCCCGTCAGTCGGTCCTGCCTCCCTCCGCTGCCTCAGCGGCACCCGCGCCGGCTGCTCCTGAGCACGCGTTGCTTCTGCCAAACCTCGGTCCGGCTCCCGGTCCGCACCTGCCGCTCCAGTCGCAGAAACACCATCCTTCCCGCCTGCGCCGCCGCCGCCGCCTCTCAACAGCAGCAACGGCAGCAGCCCTGCGGAGCGGCGGGCCCGGGCAGCCGCGCTCCCGCCGCCATGATGGGCTGCGTCATGTGACGTAGCGCGGGGGCGGGACGTCGAGATGGACAGGGCGGCCAGCCACTCGTCAGTCCACACCGGCCCAGGAGGCCCCGCCCATCATCCTGAAGGAGTGAGCGGTGGCGGCCGGTGCGCCCCCTGCAGACGGAACAGTGCGTGGGCAGCAGGTAACACCAACAATTATTTTAAATTGAAAAATACAGGAAAATGTAAAGAAAACCATGACAATCATCCTGATATTTTTTTCTAAGTGTTTTATAACATGCAAAAATAGGCCTGTCTTCTGCCTTTTTTTTTTTTTACTTGTCAGAGCTGTTTTAGGCTTTTCTCCTTAAGTTGACCTACACATCCTCTCAGCCATCCAACAGCTTTGGGCTTTTCACTTGAATTGATCAAGAAGAGAATGCCTCTCCCAGCGTCACCCACTGACTCACCTCCTGAGCTCAAGCTGTTGCCTCTTGTCCACCTGGCACACACTCTTCCTTTCATCTGTCGAGACTCAACTGACATATGACTTCATCCATGACTCTCTAGGAGAAATGACTGTCATCTCCTTAATGCCCCGCCCTGGCCCTGTATGGACTGCTATCCCAGCTGCTGTGTCCTATTGACCCGTGGTTGTAAGCTCCCTGATTCAGCTGGGGGGAAATCCCTGGTGCAGGACCTGGGTTGGAGCAGGTGTTCTCTAAAGCAATGGTGCATAGTCCTGGTCCCAGGTACCAGGGCAGAGCAGCTCCCAGGGGTGGCCTTCTCCCCACCAACAGTTGAGGTGAGAACACAGTCCTGCAGAGAGGCTAGAGAAAGCACTCTCCAAACACAAGTAATATAGTGGTCAGAGACATGGGGGTTGGGAAAATGCCAAGCTTTTCTGGAGAGGCGCTGTGGTTCAGTGTGTGCATGAGAGGAGCTGATTTCAATCTTATCAGATGGGACTTTGCCACCTGGCAACAGGGTAACCTCCCCAATTCTCTGAACTCCCCAAATGTCCATCCTAAATGACAGCTGTCGGTGATGTTAACACAGCACTGGACACACAGATGATGCCCAGGGAATATTTGTTGGATGATTGAAGCAAGCCAATAAATATCTAATAAGACAAACAGCTGGAACGAGAAACATTGAATTTAAAAGTCCATGGCTTGGCCGGGCATGGCGGCTCACGCCTGTAATCTCAGCACTTTGGGAGGCCGAGGTGGGTGAATCACTTAAGGCCAGGAGTTCGAGACCAGCCTGACCAACATGGTTAAACCCCCATCTCTACTAAAAATACAAAAAATATTAGCCAGGCATGGTGGCGCGCACCTGTAATCCCAGCTGCTTGGGAGGCTGAGGCAAGAGAATTGCTCGAACCCAGGAGGTGGAGGTTGCAGTGACCTGAGATCGCACTACTGCACTCCAGCCTAGGCAACACAGCAAGACTCTGTCTTAAAAAAAATAGTTCACGGCTTTCTGCTGATTCTTTGTGGAATCAATAAGGAAGGCAAAGGTCTAGGAAAGAGACACAACCACCCTGTTGTACTCCTACTTCTTTTTCTTTTTCTTTTTTTTTTTTTTTTGAGACAGAGTCTCGCTCTGTCACCAGGTTAGAATGCAGTGGTGTGATCTCAGCTCACTGCAACCTCCGCCTCCTGGGTTCAAGCGATTCTCCTGCCTCAGCCTCCAGAGCAACTGGGACTACAGGCGCCCACCACCATGCCCAGCTAATTTTTGTATTTTTAGTAGAGACGGAATTTCACCATGTTGGCCCTGATGGTCTTGATCTCTTGACCTCGTGATCCGCCCACTTCGGCCTCCCAGAGTGCTGGGATTACAGGCATGAGCCACCGCGCCCGGCCTATACTTCTACTTCTATCAGGAAGCTTCTCCCTTTGAGTTCAAAGAAGCCAGGGACACCCACACGTGGGTACTGTGAGGAGACTTGTGGCTGCCTGCTGCAGTGCTGGCCTAAGGAAGGCTTTGCCTGATAATCCTGGGAGTGGTTATTTACAACTAAAGTGCACTCCAACAGCACGTCGGACCACAATCCCAAAGTAGATTTTGCTATTACTTGAGCAAGCCCAAAAGTTAAAAAACACACACACACACACAAAACTTCTTTGCCTCTTTCACAGAACAGGGGTTATAGTACACATCCCACAGAGGATGTCTAAAGGCAGCCTTTGCCCCACCACCTACCTCACCATCTATGCCTTTATCCAATACTTGAAGACTTCCAGTTAAAGATGTTATTAAACAAACAAAAACCTGTTGGCTTGTTTAGTTTCACCTAGAAGTCAGAAAACAGCCTTTAGTGCCTGCCGCCACGCCCGGCTAATTTTTTTTTTTTTTTTGTATTTTTAGTAGTGACGCGGTTTCATCATGTTAGCCAGGATGATCTCGATCTCCTGACCTTGTGATCCGCCCGCCTCGGCCTCCCAAAGTGCTGGGATTACAGGTGCGAGCCACCGCGCCTGACCACTTTTTTTTTCTTTTTTGAAACAGTGTCGCTCTGTCACCCAGGCTGGAGTGCAGTGGTGTAATCTTGGCTTACTGCAACCTCTGCCTCACAGGCTCAAGTGGTTTTCCCACCTCCGCCTCCTGAGTAGCTGGGGTTATAGGCGCCTGTCAACACACCTGGCTAATTTTTGTATTTTTAGGAGAGACGGGGTTTCACCATGTTGACCAGGCTGGTCTCGAACTTCTGACCTCAAGTGATCTGCCCACTTCGGCTTCTCAAAGTGTTGAGATTACAGGCATGAGCCACCACGCCCAGCCCTCTACAGCCATTCTTGCAAGGGCCCAGCCTCTTTTAAGTTTTCCTTCATGCCAAGCCATCACTTGGAAGACCCTCCTGCCAGTGTCTGTCCTGCCAACAAGCTCTGGTTGAGGCCTGGATGGTGAAGGATGTGGAGTCAGCTTAGTATTGGATGAGCACTTCTGGAGCTCTGGCACCTAGCAGATACTCTAAAGGTTCACAGAGCTCAGCTGGATCAAATGGGGCACCCAGGAGGCCCTGTTGGTGGGGTCCTGGAGCTGCTGGTGCCCACTCATGAAAGCCAATTGTTCAATGTTCATGAATTTTGCACACTGGTTGTTCAACACAGCCATTGTTAAAATTTAAGTTATAGGCAGTGGCTTACGCCTGTAATCCCAGCACTTTGGGAGGCCTAGATGGGTGGATCCCTTGAGGTCAGGAGTTCAAGGCCAGCCAGGCCAAAATGGTGAAACCCCATTTCTACTAAGAATACAAAAATTAGCCGGGCATGGTGGCAGACTCCTGTAATCCCAGCTACTCAGGAGGCAGACGCAGGAGAATCACTTGAACCCGGGAGGCGGAGGTTGCAATGAGCTGAGATCACGCCGTTGCACTCCAGCCTGGACAACAGAGTGAGACTCCATCTCAAAAATAAATAAATAAATAAATTATGTAAACGCATAATTAAATTATATTAAAAACAAAGGTCATGAGGGAAGCATTTTGATATGATTTGGATTTGTGTCCCCCCACCCAGACTCATGTGTGGAGATGTAATCCCCAGTGTTGGAGGTGGGGCCTGGTAGGAGGTGATCAGATCATGGGAGAGGTTTCTCATGAATGGTTCAGCACCATCCTCTTGGTGCCATTCTTGTGATGGTGAGTGAGCTTTGACGAGATCTAGTTGTTTAAAAAGTGTGTAGCACCTCCTCCCTCTCTCTCTCTCTCTCGCTACTGCTCCCACCATGTGAGATGCCTCGCTCCCCCTTTGCCTACTGCTATCATAGTAAGTTTTCTGAAGCAAGCCAAGCGGATTCCAGCATCATGCTTCCTGTACAACTTGCAGAATCATATGCCAATTAAACCTCCTTTCTTTATACATTACCCAATCTTGGGTATTTCCTTATAGCAATGCAAGAGTGGACTGATAGTTGAAGAATGGAAGGCAAGAAGAACCCTGGCAAAATTGTCCACATAAACTTCTTCAGAACTCTAGGAATTTGCCAAAGGTTTGCAATATCATGAGTCAATTTGTTAAAGAAAAATGGCTGAGGCCAGGTGTGGTGGCTCACACCTGTAATACCAACACTTTGGGAGGCCGAGGTCGGAGGATCACCTGAGCCTGGGAGTTTGAGATCAGCCTGGGCAACAGAGTGAGACCCCCATCTCTACTAAAAATAAATAATTAGCCAGGCACAGTGGCACATGCCTGTAGTCCCAGCACTTTGGCAGGCTCAGGTGGGAGGATTGCTTGAGCCCAGAAATTTGAGGCTGCATGAATTGTGATTGCACCACTGCACTCCAGCCTGTGCTACATAGTGAAACCCTGTTCCTTAAGAAAAGAAAAATGGCCGAATCTCATAAGAACAATGAGCTTCATGGAATTTTTACTTGCCCTATTTCCATTCTTCTCTCCCCACCTCTGTGATAGCCTTGAAAACCAGCAGCTTCACGACCATGGGAACTGTGGAAATAAGCAGCCTAGCAGCTACCAGATGGGGCAGAATAGGTTTGGAGCACCCCCAAAACCTGTATCCCCAAAGAACTGTGACTATCTGAGCTGTCTGGCCGCTTCCTGGAAAGGCACTATTTTCAGGGCTTTTCTTCATTTTATATGACTCGGAAATGCCTCAGTGCAAACAGTCCTATCCTGTTTGTTGAAAATAATCAGTGACAACTGTTTAACATTGCAATTGCCTGAGCCAGTGATACCAGTTGGCTGATGAGAAACTTAAAACTCTAGGGAATAATATGTCAGTGGGAGCTTTGAAAAGATCCACCATACTCTTGGAAATCTAGGAAGCCATGTGCATGTACAAGGCTATGAACGTGGCTAAGAAATACATGAGAAGGCCCTCGTTTCTCATTCCTTGCTGATCGTGAGGCTGTGCAAGCAGAAAGTGAGGACTAGGGGAGAATTTTAAACTGCCAGAGCATCAAATGCATGCTCCAACACACAGAGACGCTTAGCAAAACCAGGGAGACATATTGGCTCAAAGAATTTAAGAAGGACAGGTGCAGTGGCACATGCCTGTAATCCCAGCACTTTGGGAGGCCAAGATGGGCAGACCACCAGAGGTCAGGAGTTTGAGACCAGCCTGTCCAACATGGTCAAAACCCATCTCTACTAAAAATATAAATATTAGCTGGGCATGGTGGCATGCGCCTATAATCCCAGCTACTCGGGAGGCTGAGGCAGGAAAATCACTTGGACCCAGGAGGCGGAGGTTGCAGTGAGCCAAGATCATACCATTGCAATGCAGCCTGGGCAACGAGAGCAAAACTCTATATCAAAGGAAAAAAAAAAGAATTTAAGGAAATCTCTGTAGTCATTAGCTGACCACTAAGCTAACGAAACAGAGACTTTGGTGGCCATTCACAAATTTTTCAAAATGCAGAATTAGACCAGGAAAGCCCCTTTAAAAATGAATGATGGCAGCAGCAGCAATAACAAACAGCAACAACAATGCAAACCCTGGGGAAGGGGAATATCAGGGAAAACTGATTTCCAGTTACCACATTATGCAATTTTAAATGTCCAGTTTTCAAAACATGGTTACAAGACAGAAAAAGAAACAAGAAAACATGCTTCATACACAGGATGAAAAATTAGACAACAGAAACTTTTCCTGAGGATTCTGTATTAGTCCATTTTCATGCTGCTCGTAAAGAGATACCCACGGAGACTGGGCAATTTACAAAAGAAAGAGATTTAATGGCCTGGCGCGGTGGTTCTGCCTGTAATCCCAGCCCTTTGGGAGGCTGAGGCGGGCAAATCATGAGGTCAGGAGATCAAGGAGACCATCCTGGCTAACACAGTGAAACCCCATATCTACTAAAATACAAAAACAAATTTAACCAGGCATGGTGGCAGGCTTCTGCAGTCCCAGCCAATTAGGAGGCTGAGGTGAGGATGAAGGTGAATCCAGGTGGAGAATGACCAAGACCTTAGAAATGGGCAAACAGAGCAAGAGTCTGACCTAAACGGAAAGAAAGGAAAGGAAAGGAAAGGAAGGAAAGAAAAGGAGAGGAGAGGGAGGGGAGGGAGGGAGGGGGAGGGGGAGGGGAGGGAGGGAGGGAGGGGGGAAAGAGGAAAGAAAGAAAGAAAGAAAGAAAGAAGAAAGAAAGAAAGAAAGAGAAAGAGAAAGAAAGAAAGATGGACTTAAGGAACATGGTGGAAGGTGGATGGCAGCAGGCAAAGAGGGAATGAGGAAGGCACAAAAGCGGAACCACCCCAATAAAACCAGCAGATCTTGTGAGACTTATTCACTACCACAAGAACAGTATGGGGGAAACTGCCCCCATAATTCAATTATCCTCCACCAGGTCCCTCCCACAACACATGGGAAGTACAATTCAAGATGAGATTTCAGTGGGGACACAAAGCCAAATCATATCAGATGCTGAGAAGTTGGACTTAATAGACAAAGACTTTAAATTATAATTATTATAATTAAATAATAATAATTATTATAAATATGTCTAAAGAATTAAAGGTTGAAAAACAGTAAAGAAGACCTCAATAAATGGAAAGACATCCCATGTTTCTGGATCAAAAGACAATATTGTTAAGGCAATACTCTCCAAATTGATCTATAGATCTAATGTGTTTCCTATCCATTCCATCTGAATTCTTTTCAGAAACTGAGAAGCTGATCCTAAGATTCATATGGAAATGTAAGGGCCCCAGAACAGTCAAAACAATCTTGGGCAGGGTTCAGGAGACAAAGTTGGAGGATTCACATTTTCTGACTTCAAAATATATTCCAAAACTATAGTAATCAAAACAGTGTGGCACTGGCATATATACATCAAACAATAAAATTATGAGTCTACAAATAAATCTTAAGATTGACAGTCAATTGATTTTCAACCAGGGTGTAGGACAATTCAATGGAAAAGCATAGTTTCTTACAAAATACTGTGAGAACAGTGGATATCCACATGCTAAAGAATGATGATGATAGGCCCCTACCTAACATCATGTACAAAAATTAACTAAAAATAGATCAAGAACCTAATGCAAAAGCTAAAACTATGAAAATCTTACAAGAAAATGTAGGCATAGATCCTTATTACTTTGGATTAGGTTTGTTTCAGAGATAGGATACTATAAGCACAAGCAAACAAAGAAAAATAAATAAATTTGGCTTCAAAATTTAAAACTTTGGTGATTCAAAGAGTACAACCAAGAAAGTAAAAAGATAACCCCCAAAATGAAAGGAAATATGTGAATTCAGGTATATGATAAGGTACTTGCATCTAGAATACAGAAAGAACTCTTACAAGTAGGCACAGCAGCACGTGCCTATAGTTCCAGCTACTTGGGAGGCTGAGGCAGGAGGATTACTTGAGCCTGAGAGTTCAAGACCAGCTTGGGCAAATAGCAAAACCCCATCTCAGAAAATAAAATAAATAAAAAATAAGAAAACAAACAAAATACCTCCCAAGTAAAACAAATACAAAAAATAAAAAATAAAAAGAACAAAAAGAACTCTTAACAACTCAGTGACAAGAAGACAAATAGCCCAATTACTTTTTTTTTCTTTGAGACAGAGTCTGACTTTGTCACCCAGGCTGGGGTGCAGTGGCACAATCTTGGCTCACTGCAACCTCTGCCTTCTGGGTTCAAGTGATTCTCCTGCCTTAGCCTCCCAAGAGGCTGGGACTACAGGTGTGTGCCACAGCACTCAGCTAATTTTTGTATTTTTGGTAGAGACAGGGTTTCGCCACGTTGGCCAGGCTGGTCTTGAACCCCTGACCTCAAATGATCCACCTGCCTCAGCCTCCCAAAGTGCCAGGATTACAGGCATGAGCCACTGTACCCAGCCAGCCCAATTAAGAACTAGGCAAAAGGGTATGAATACACATTTCTTCAGAGAAGATATACAGATGAACAATAAACAAATGAAAAGATGCTCAACATCATTAGGCATCAGGAAAATGCAAATCAATGCCACTTCATGCACAATAGAATGGTTTTAGTTTATAAAAAGATAGGTCTAATTTTTAAAATATAAGACACAAGATTGGTGAGAATGTAGAAAAGTTGGAACTCTCATGCATTGCAAATGAGAATGTAACATGGTATGGCTGCTTTGGAAAATAGCAGTTCCTTAAAATGTTAAACACAGAGGTACAATATTACCCAGCAGTTCTATTCCTGGTGTATACCTAATAGTATTGAAGATGTATGTCTATATAAAACCTTTTCCACAAATGTTCATAGCAGAATTATTTATAATAGCCCAAAGGTAGGAATAACCCAGATGTCCATCAACTGATGAATGGATCAGCAAAATATGGTATATCCTTAAAATAGACTATTAGTCACCAACAAAAAAGCGAATGAAGTACTGATATGTGGTACACCATGGTAAAGTTTAAATATATCATGCTTAGTCAACAAAGCCAGTCGGAAAAGACTAAATACTGTATGATTCAAATTTTATGAAATGTCTAGCATAGGCAAATCCATACAGACAGAAAGTAAGTTAGTGTTTGACAGACACTGAAGAGGGAAGGGAATAGATTAGTGATTACCTAGGGCTGACAGGATGGGGAAGAAATGAGGAATGACTGCTAATGGGTATGGAATTTCTTTGAGGGATAATGAAAATGTTCTAAAATTTATTGTAATGATGGTTCCACATATCTGTAAATATATTTAAAACTATTGAATTGTACTTCAAAAAAAGGGAGTTCATTACCTGTGCACACCACTACTTAAAAAAAGAGAATATTGACAAAGAGATAGCAGTTACTTTAAAAAGAACCAAATACAAATTCTGGAGTTGAAAAGTACAATAACTGAGATTTAAAACTCACTAAAAGGACTCAATAGCAGATTTGAGCTGACAGAAGAAAGCATCAATGAACTTGAAAATAGGCAAATTGAGATCATCCAGTCTGAGGAGTAGAAAGAAAGCCAAATGAATAAAAACGAACAAAGTATGGTTGGGGTTGGGGGGAGTAGCTTTACCAAAGTGTAGAGAAACCTGACAAACTCTACCTCAGGTAGATGATCAAGGTCTGCATCAACAATGTTAAGTCATGTTGATACTGTGTATTTTTGATATGATGTGATGAACTGTGGTCTTCATTCTCAATATACAACATTAGTTGCATCAGACAAATCCCAATTAAGGGACATTCTACAAAGTACCTGACCAGTAGTCTTCAAAAATGCCAAGGTCATTTGTTGCAAGTATTTGGTTATTTAAAAAAAAATTTTTTTTAATGTCAGGGTCATGAAAAACAAAGAAAGTCTGAGAAATTGTCATGGCCAAGAGGAGTCTAAGGAGACATGATAACTAAATATAATGTGGTATCCAAAATAGGATCTTGGAACAGAAAAATGACGTTAGATGAAAACTAGGGAAACCTGAATAAGATATGGGCTTTAGTTAGAATAATATATCCGTAGCTATTCATTAATAATAACAAATATACCACATTAATGTAGAGTAATAACAGGAAAAATTGGGTGTGGGGTATATAGGAATTCTCTGTACTAGCTTCATACCTTTCTATAAATCTGAAACTATCAAAAACTTATTTTTATTTATTATTGTTTTTGAGATGGAGTCTCACTCTTTCACCCAGGTTGGAGTGCAGTGGCATGATCTTGGCTTGGCTCACTGCAACCTCTGAAGCCCAAGTTCAAGCGATTCTCCTGCTTCAGCCTCCTGAGTAGCTGAGATTACAGGCACCTGCCACTGTGCCCAGCTAATGTTTGTATTTTTAGTAGAGACAGGGTTTCACCATCTTGGCCAAACTGGTTTTGAATTCCTGACCTTGTGATCCACCTGTCTCAGCCTCCCAAAGTGCTGGGATTACAGGCGTAAGCCACCACATCCAGCCCAAAAGGTTATTTTAAAAGAAAAAAAAATGACAAAGCCTCAAAGCTCTGTGGGATGCCATTGAGCATACCAAAATACATGAAGTGGGGGAATCCCAGAAGGAGAGAATAGAAAGAAAGGGAAAAAATGTGTACATTTGAAGAAATAATGGGCAAATATCGCCCAAATGTCATAAGTGTTGGGCTACACATCCAAGAAGCTCAAATAACTCCAAGTAGGATTAACTTAAAGAGATCTACATCTGGGCACATCATAGTCAACTCTTCAAAGACAAAAACAAAGAGAAAATCTAGAAAGCAACATGAAAAAGAACCTCATTATGTATAGAAGTTCCACAATGAGATTAACAGCTGACTTTTCATCAGAAACCATGGAGGCCAGAAGGCTGTGGGACAACAAATTCAAAGTACTGACATGTTAAAGAGCTGGAAGACAAAGACTGTCGAACAAGAATTGTATGTCCAGTAAAACTTGAAAAATAAAATAAATATCAAGACATTTTCAAATACACAAAAACAGAGTGAAATTGTTGCTAATAACTTTTACTACAAGAGATACTAAAGGGAGCCCTTTAAGCAGAAATAAAAAGTCACGATTCAGAAACTTGAATTCACATAAAGAAATAAAAAACACAAGGAGAAGGAAACTATATCACTAAATATAAGAATATAAATATTCTTTATATATTTATAACTCTTTTCTCCTATCTGATTTAAAAGACTACTACATAAAGCAACAATTATAAAACTGGCAGAGGGACTTGTAATGTATAAAGATGTAATTTGTATGACAATAATAGCACAAAAGATGGATGTGGGAAGAGAGCTGCACTGGAGCAAAGTTTTAAATACTATTGAAATTAAGCTGGTATTAATCATATCTAGCTTGTTTAGGGTATTATGTTAATTGTAATCTCCAGGGCAACCACTAGGAAAACTCAAAAAATATATTTAAAAATAAGTAACAAGTGAATTAAAATTGTATACTAGAAAATATCTACTTTACACAAAAGTGGGCAGTAATGGAGGAATAGAGGAATAAAAAGCACATAAGACATATAGAAAACACATAGCAAAATGACAGACATAATCCTATTTTGCTGATGACCAGCACAGTGACTCACACCTGTACTCCTAGGGATCTGGGAGGCCAAGGCAGGAGGATCACTTGAGCCCAGAGTTTGAGATCACCCTGGACAACATAGTGAGGCTCCATCTCTACAAAAATTGTTTAAATTAGCTGGGTGTGGTAGCATGTAAATGTAATCCTAGCTTCTCAGAAGGCTGAGGTGAAAGGATTGTTTGAGTCCAGGAGTTTGAGGCTGCAATGAGCTATAATTGCACAACTGCACTCCAGCCTGAGTGACAGAGTGAGAACCTTACTTTAAAAAAATTTATAAATTATCATCATCATCTTCATCCTATCTTATTGATAATTACATTAGATGGAAATGGACTTGTCACTCTAATCAAAAGGTAGAGATTGGCAGAATGAGTAGGAAAACATCATTCAACTATATGCTGTCAACTAGAGACACATTTTAGATTCAAAGCAAAATAAATTTAAAGTGAGATAAAAGAAAACCAGGCAAAAAGCATCGAAAAGAGAGGTGGAGTGGCTATACTAATATCAGACAATAGAATTTGAAACAACAACAAGAAAAAGAAGGACATTTTATAATGATGGTCAATCTATCAAGAAGATATTGCAATTATGTAGAAACATACACCTAGCTACACGGTTTCAAAATACATGAAGCAAAAACTGACAATTGAAGAAAGAAATATACAATTCAAAAATAATACTTTAGACTTCAATACCCCACTTTTTGGTAATAGAGAGAACAACTGGGTAGAAAGCAAGGACATAGCAGACTTGAACAACACCATAAATCAGCTAGACCAACAGACATCTATAATACACTCCATTCAAGAACAGAAGAATATATATTATTCTCAAATGCATATGGAACATTCTTCAGAATAGACCATATTTGGGGCCACTTTTAAAGGCTCAATAAATTTAGAAGGATTAAAATCTAATAAAGTATGTGTTCTCTGACAAGAGTAGAATGAAATTAGAAATCAATAATAAAAGGAAATTTGGGGAATTCACAAATATGCGGAAATTAAGCAACGCACTCTTACATAACGAGTCAAGAACTCACAAAGGGGTGGAGTGCGGTGGCTCACACCTCTTATTCCAGCACTTTGAGAGGCTGAGGTGGGCGGATCATGAGGTCAGGAATTCGAGACCAACCTGGCCAACATGGTGAAACCCCATCTCTAGTAAAAATACAAAAATTACCCAGGCACGGTAGTAGGCGCCTGTAATCCCAGCTAGTTGGGAAGCTGAGGCAGGAGAATCGCTTGAACCTGGGAGGTGGAGGTTGCAAAAAGAAAGAAAGAGAGAGAGAGAAGGAAGGAAGGAAGGAAGGAGGAAAAGAAAGAAAGAAAAGAGAGAGAGAGAGGGAGGAAGGGAGGGAGGGAAGGAGAGAGAAAGAAAAAAGAGAGGGAGGGAGGGAGGGAGGAAGGAAGGAAGGAAGGAAGGAAGGAAGGAAGGAAGGAAGGAAGGAAGGAAGGAAGGAAGGAAGGAAAGAATCACAAAGGAAATTAGGAAATAATTTGAGATAAATGAAAATGAAAACACAACATACAAAAATTTGTAGGATGTAAAGCTTACAGAGAAATGTATAGCTTTAATCACCTAAATTATAAAAGAAGAAAGATCTCAAATTAATAACCTAGTGTTCCACCTAAGAAACTAGAAAAATATGGAGCCAGGTGTGGTAGTATGCACCTATAGCTTGTAATCCAAGCTACTTGGCAGGCTGAGGCAAGAGGATCACTTGAGCCCAGAAGTTCAAGACCAGCCTGGGCAATGTGAGATCCCATCTCAAAAACAAACAAATCAAAAAAGAAACTAGGAAAAGAAGATGAAACTAAACCAACAGCTAGGAGAAGGAGGAAATAAGATTAAAGCAGAAATAAATGAAGTAATAGAGAAAAGACAACAAGACCAAATGTTTATCCTTTGAAATGATTGACAAAAATGAAACTTTTAGCTAGACTGACCAAGAAAAAAAGGAGATAAACCTCAAATTACTCAGAAATGAAATACAGGATACCACTACCAAACTTACAGAAATAAAAAATTATTATAAGGAAATATTATTAACAACTATATGCCAACAAATTAGGTAACCTAAATGAAATAGACAAATTCCTAGAAAGACACAACTACTGAAACTGACTTAAAAAGAAATAGAAAGTCTGAATAAACCTATAAACAGTAGAGACAGAATTAGTAATCATAACATTTTCCACAAAGAAAATCCCAGGCCCAGACAGCTTTATTACTGAATGCTACAAAACATATATTAATAGAAAGGAATGACACCAGTCCTTTACAGACTTTTCCAAATAATGGAAAAGGAATCCTGTGTCATTCTATGAAGCCAACATTGCCCAAGAAAACTATTTACTGATATCCCTTATGGATATAGATGCAGACATCCTTAACAATACACTTGGAAACGGGATCTAAAAGCATATAAAAAGAATTATACACCATGACCAAGTGAGATTTATCCCATGAATGCAAACTTGGTTTAACATATGAAAATCTATCAATGTCAACATATACCACATTAGTAGAATAAAGGACAAAAAACACATGATCATCTCAATAAGCATGGAAAAAGCATATGACAAAAATCCCTTTGATGATAAAAACACTCAACAAAATAGGTATGGAAGATAACTTCTTTAACATAGTAAAGCACATCTATGAAAATCCTATAGGCTGGGCGCGGTGGCTCAAGCCTGTAATCCCAGCACTTTGGGAGGCCGAGACGGGCGGATCACGAGGTCAGGAGATTGAGACCATCCTGGCTAACACGGTGAAACCCCGTCTCTACTAAAAAATACCAAAAACTAGCTGGGCGAGGTGGCGGGCGCCTGTAGTCCCGGCTACACAGGAGGCTGAGGCAGGAGAATGGCGTGAACCCAGGAGGCGGAGCTTGCAGTGAGCTGAGATCCGGCCACTGCACTCCAGCCCAGGCGACAGAGCGAGACTCTGCCTCAAAAAAAAAAAAAGAAAACCCTATAGCAAACATCCTAATTGCTATATGACTGAATGTTTCCTCCCAAGATCAGGAACAAGACAAGGATGTCTACTCTTGTTACTTCTATTTCATATTATATTGGAGATTATAGCCAGGCAATTAGTCATGAAAAAAAATGAAAGGTATTCAGACATAAAAGAAAAAAATAAGACTATCTCTATTGACAGATAACAACATCCTTTTGTATGTAGAAAATCCTAAGGACTCCATTAAAATACTATTTGAACTAAGAAATGAGTTCAACAAGGTTGGAAGATACAGCTCAATACAAAATCAATTGTGTCTGTATACTTGCAATGAGAAATCACAAAAGAAATTAAGACAATTCATTTACAATAGTGTCAAAGAATTAAGTATTTAGGAACACATTTAACAAAATACTTAGGAATAATTTATACTCTGAACACTACAAAACATTACTGGAAGTAATTAAAGATCTAAATAAATGGAAAGACATCACATGGATTAGAAGATGTAATGTTGTTAAGACAGCAATACTCCCAAACTGATTTACAGATTGAATGCAGTTCCTATTAAAATCCTATCAAAATCCCCAAAAAGCTGCCTTTTTGGCAGAGATTGAGAACCTGATTCTAAAATTCATTTTGAATTCCAAAAGATCCACTATGGACAAAACAATATTGAAAAATAACAAAGTTGGAGGACTCACACGGTCTGATTTCAAAATTTACTACAAAGCTACAGTAATGAAAACAGTGTGGTACTGCATAAGAAGAGTTACAATAGACATAGATATCAATGGAATAAAATTGAGAGTCCAGAAATAAACCCTCACATTTGCTGTCAATTCATTTTATGCAAGGTTGTCAAGACAATTTAATAGAAATAATAGTTTTTCAATAAATAGTGCTGGGACAATTCACATGGAAGAATGGAGATGAATTCCTATTTTACATCATATAAAAAATTAACTCAGCTATTCTAGGCACACTGCTTATGGGTTAGCCCTGCTCTGCAAGAAGCAGTTTAAAAAATTAACTCAAAATGTCCTAAGTGTAAGCGCTAAAATAATAAATCTCTTAGGAGAAAACCTAGGTATACATATTCATCACCTTACATTAAGCAATGTTTTTGTAGAAAGCACATCAAAAGCTCAAACAAAAGAAAATGATTGGACTTCATCAAAATTAGCCTTCATCAAAATTAAAGACTTCTGTATTTGAAAGACCACAAGTGAAAATGCAACACACAGAATGTGAGAAAATATTTTCAAACCATGTATCTGATTAAAGACTTGTGGGCAAAGGATTTTCTTTTTCTTTTTTTGAGACAGTCTCACTCTGTTGCCCAGGCTGGAGTGCAGTAGTACGATCTTGGCTCACTGCAACCTCCGCCTCCTGGGTTCAAGCGATTCTCCTGCCTCAGCCTCCTGAATAGCTGGGATTACAGGCGCCCGCCACCACACCCACCTAATTTTTATATTTTTAGTAGAGACGGGGTTTCACCATAGGGGTTTGGTCTGCTTTAGAGTGGTGAAAATATTCTAAAGTTAAATGATGGTGATGGTTGCACAATTTGGTGACTATACTACAAAATTCACCTCTGTCAAGGGGTGAATTTTACAGTCTGAATTATCTCTCAATAAAGTTGTTATTTAAAAAACAAAGATAATAAATGCTTAGAAGTTATTGAGGACTAATTATGTTGCCTATGCTCTTAAGGTTACTAACTTTTTTTTTTTTTTTTGAGATGGAGTTTCATTCTTGTCGCCCAGGCTAGAGTGCTGTGGTGCAATTTTGGCTTGCTGCAACCTCCCCCTCCCGGGTTCAAGCGATTCTCCTGTCTCAGTCTCCCGAGTAACTGGGATTACAGGTGCATGCCATCACGCCCAGCTAATTTTTGTATTTTTAGTAGAGATAGGGTTTCATCATATTTGTCAGGCTGGTCTCGAACTCCTGACCTCAGGTGATCTGCCCGCCTCTCCCAAAGTGCTGGAATTACAGGCATGAGCCACTGTGCCCAGCCCACCTTTTTTTTTTTTTTTTTATGGTGGGAATTATAATATGTACCTCTTCTCACCTTCAAGTTCAGTGACATCACGTCTATAGCTTGAATAAGCCATGCTATGAGTATTTAATTGGCAAACACTGTTAATCGGGGCTCTTTTTCCCCAGAAAGTCATTTTTTAAATTGTTTTGTTATTTACTTTTATTATTATTATTATTATTATTTGAAACAGAGTCTCATTCTGTTGCCCAGGCTGGAGCGCAGGGGCATGATCATAGCTCGCTGCAGCCTCAAACTCCTGGGATCAAGTGATCCTCCCACCTCAGCTTCCTGAGTAGCTGGGGCACAGGTATGCCTCACCATGCCCAGCTCATTTTTAAATTTCTTTTGTAGAGATGGGAATCTGACTATATTGCCCAGGCTGGTCTGGAACTCCTGGCCTAGTGCCTTGGGAGACCAAAGTGGGAGATCACTTGAGCCCAGGAGTTCAATTCCGTCTAGCAACATAGGGAGACCCTGTCTCTGTTTAAAAAAACAAAAAACAAACAAACAAAAAAAAATGCTTTTTTTTTTTGAGACGGAGTCTTGCTCTGTCGCCCAGACTGGAGTGCAATGGCACAATCTCAGCTCACCGCAACCTCCACCTCCCAGGTTCCAGCAATTCTTCTGCTTCAGCCTCCCTGGTAGCTGGGATTATAGGCATGCACCACCACACCTGGCTAATTTTTGTATTTTTAGTAGAGACGGGGTTTCACCATATTGGTCCAGCAGGTCTCAAACTCGTGATCTGCCCTCCTTGACTTCCCAAAGTGCTGGGATTACAGGCTTGAGTCACCATGCCCAGCCTAAAAATAAAATTAAATTAAATTTTAAAAAAAGGCTCTAAAAAAAAAAAAACAGACAGTGGATGCATGGATTTTAGTTACCGGGTGCACTGCCCAAATGACAGGGGGCCCATGTGTTCTTTGATACGTTTCTATTTATGCCTCTGATACATGGGCATCTCCAGCACAAGAACCCTAGGCAACCCTCCCAGCCTATTCTAAGGACAAACTGCTCTCTGAGTGTATTAGTTTACATGGACTGCCATAAAAAAATACCATAGACTAGGCAGCTTACACAACAGAAATGTATTGTCCCATAGCTCTAGGGGCTGGAAGTCCAAGATCAAAGCGTTGACCAGGTTGGTTTTTCCTGGGTCTTTCTCCTTGGCTTGTATTTGGCTGTGTTCTCTCTGTGTCTTCACATGGTCTTTCCTCTGGCCACATGCATACCTGGTGTCTTTTCCTGTCTTCTTTTTTTCTATTATTTATTTATTATTTATTATTATTATTTTTTGAGACAGGGTCTTGCTCTGTCGCCTTGGTTGGAGTACGCAATGGTGTGACCATAGCTCACTGCAGCCTCAGCCTCCTCAGTAATCCTTCCACCTCAGCCTCCCAGGTAGCTGGGATTACAGTCTTGCACCACCATGCCTGGCTAAGCCTTTTTTTTGTTTTTTTGTTTTTTTGTTTTAATTTTTTTTGTAGAGATGGGTTTTCGCTGTGTTGCCCAGGCTGCCCTCCAACTCCTGGGCTCAAGCGATCCTCCCACCTCAGCCTCCCAAGGTGCTGGGATTACAGGAATGAGCCACCGCACCCAGCTGAGAGCCACCTGTTAACCCCTGGCCAGCACATCAGTGGTCTCGCCATAGGACACCCTCCCCCGGGTCTTTACGATCACGTTTGCTTGACTTGAATCCCTGTAGTGGTTGCGTGACTTTAATTTAGCATTAGGCAAATAAAGAGACCAAGTAGGTTAAAAGTCATTTGATGCTCCCTAGTTCTCTGCCAATCAAAGGCTGTGTGCCTCATTCTGGATGATAGCCGACTTTATCTGCATCATGACGTGTGGTATATCATTAATGCAAATGATACATCAATTACCATGCTGGGCACTGATGAGATACCATGACGGACAATTGGCTGTCTTTCCAAATGCTTTTGTGCCAAGTCCTTACCTGTCGTTGCCTCTAAACCTGTCTGACTCAGGGACAGCTCACCAGCTGCCTACCAGAGCCTTGAGCCACCTCCCATTTTTGGAGAGGCTGCGGAAACCACCCAATATGGTGAAAACATCCTAACACGTTTAAGTCTAACAAATTAACACTTTTAATATACATAATTTATACAGCTATATAACGATGCTATGCACAAAATAATTACAGCAGGATTTATAAAAAGTGCACAACGGACAGTGAGATTCGGGAATGAAATACCATTTTAAAATTGTATCATGAACATATTTTTTTCCAAGCTCATTAGTATGCATGCCTTCCTTTCGAGGTAAGTTTTATTCGACAATGACTTGCAGATCACTTTTGATGTGTCAGACACTGCTGTAAGCACTTTATAAGTAATAACTCTTTAAGCTTTACCTAATTTTAGAATATGTTTTATCACCCACAAAAGAAACTCTACCCATTAGCTGTCATTCCCCATCCATTCCCCCGGTAACCACTAATCTACTTCCTGCTTCTATGGATTTGCCTGTTCTGGGCTTTTTTATTTTTATTTTTGGTAGAGACAGAGTCATGCTATGTTGCCCAGGCTAGTCTTGAACTCCTGGCCTCAAGTGATCCTCCCTTCTTGGTCTCCCAAAATGCTGGGATTACAGGCAGGAGCCACTGCATTCAGCTGATTCTGGACATTTTATATAAATGAAATCATACAATACGTTGCTTTTGGTAACTGACTTAATCTATCCCTATTCCCATTTTGTGGATGAGGAGACAGAAACAGAGAAGATAAGGATCTTGGCCAAGGTCACATAGCTAGTAAGTGACAGAAGCAGGGTTCACACTCAGGTAGCCTGGCTCCAGCATCCTTGCTAAGTATCAGAATCAAAACTGAATAATGTCAAAAGTGTACCTTGAGGCCCGGCGCACGCCTCGGTGGCTCATGCCTGTAATCCCTGCACTTTGGGAGGTTGAGGTGGGAAGATCACTTGAGACCACGAGTTCAAGACTGCCCTGGGCAACATAGCAAGTCTCCGTCTCTACAGAAAAAAAAAAAAAAATTAGCCAGGCATGGCGGTGCACGCCTGTAGTCCCAGCTACTCGGGAGGCTGAAGCAGGAGGATTGTGATTACTTGAGTCTAAGAGGTCAAGGCTGCAGTGAGCCATGATTGAACCACTGCTCTCTAGCCTAGGCAACAGAGCAAGATCCTGTCTCAACATAAACAACAAAGTATACATTAAAAGCTTTTTGTGAAGATGAGGTGTGGACCAAATTGCTCCTGGATACCCCTCAGGTGAGAGACTATATTAAGGGTTGCTTTCTGGTGGGATTGGGGTTGGGGAATAGGGTGAAGAGCAGAGGTGGGGAACAAGCTCTACCCTGAAGTTAATAGTTGCTGAATAAACCTTTGTCCTTCGAGAAGACAGACTCAATACAATTACATGCATTTTAAAATAGTAATATTAAAAATTAGCTGGGCATGGTGGCACATGCCTGTGGTCCCAGCTACTTGGGAGGCTGAGGTGGGAGGATCCCTTGAGCCTCATCAGTAGAGGCTGCAGTGAGCCATGATCACACCACTGCACTCCAACCTGGGTGACAGAGCAAGACACTGTCTTAAAAACAAAAACAGGCCAGGTGCGGTGGCTCACACCTGTACCCCAGTGCTTTGGGAGGCCGAGGTGGGCAGATTACAAGCTCAGGAGATCGAGACCATCCTGGCTAACACGTGAAACCCCGTCTCTACTAAAATACAAAAAATTAGCTGAGTGTGGTGGCGGGTGCCTGTAGTCCCAGCTACTCGGGAGGCTAAGGCAGGAGAATGGGGTGAACCCAGGAGGCGGAGCTTGCAATGAGCTGAGATCGCGCCACTGCACTCCAGCCTGGGTGACAGAGCGAGACTCCATCTCAAAAACAAAACAAAAAATTTAAAAAAGAAAATAATTCTAAGTTTCTGGGGACTGTGGGCTTCTCTTGTGCAGGGCACGTGTTCTGCTCACATCTTCTCCTTACCAATCCTTTGACAATTATTTCAACACACAAAAGAAGTGACTGTGATGTGTCAGGTTATGTTCCAGGGAGGCACCAGGTAAACAAGAAGATGACGTGTCAGACTTCTAGGACAAGGAGAGCCCGGGCAGCTGCGGAAAATCCCACCTGCCTCAGCCACTCTGCTGGCCACAGGACCTTTGCCCCAAGCCCATAAAACCGAGGGTGTCACCTGCTGCGTCAGTTTCCGCCAGGCCAGCTGGAACAGGCAGGGCAAATTGGTGCCAGACCGGCACATGGGCAGGTAGGGCAGGGCCCGTTGTCTTCCCAGGGACCAACCAGCTGGTGCAGCGTCATCCTCTGTCCGTTCCTCGGCATTGCACCAGAACGGGGATTGGAGCCTTCCAGCAAAGGGAGTCCTTGGGGCGCTCCTCCAGCAAGACCCACCTGGGACTCTCCACCACCCCAAGCAATGCCACCCTGTCTCATCCACGTATCTCAGTGAGGGGCAGCGGGAAACAGGAATGGGCGCGGGGGCCTTTTTCTGTGTCTGTCTGATTGTGAGCCCCTACTTCAAGATACTCCAAGGGGTCACTTCTATCTTCCCCAAATCGCTGGGGAGCAAACACTCCATGTGAACCCATAAGATGAGAAGTGAGGACGTGACTCCCCTGTAACCCAGCAGTCCGGAATCCCGGGTCTGAGGTCATCCAAATCAACCATCTCATCACGTTTGCAGTTGCTCTCTGGGTCTGCCTTTGGCTTCTTTTTGGGCTTAGAACCCAGCAGGAAGCCAGGCCTCACCAGCAGGCCCCCACTCCTGCTGCCAGGGGCCTAGGCTGGGAGGCCCCAGGGAACTTCCTGCACCTCCCTCTGCAACACCTGTTTGTACCTGAAATTGTTTATTAGGGCGGTTCCAACAGCCGCCAACAGGCTCAGCCGGAATATGTGATTCTTTCTGTGTAACACTCAATGGCTTTATTATTTAATAGCAGAAGGAGTTGTGGCTACTTATTTAATTGCCAGACCTTATTAGAAATGGGGCTTTTCGGCCGGGCGCGGTGGCTCACGCCTGTAATCCCAGCACTTTGGGAGGCCGAGGCGGGCGGATCACAAGGTCAGGAGATCGGGACCATGGTGAAACCCCGTCTCTACTCGCTAAAATAGAAAATTAGCCAGGCTTAGGAAGGGTGCCTGTAGTCCCAGCTACTCGAGGCTGAGGCAGGAGAATGGCGTGGAACCCGGGAGTCGGAGCTTGCAGTGAGCCGAGATTGGCGCCCACTGCACTCCAGCCTGGTGATAGAGCTGAAATCTGCCTCAAAAAAAAAAAAAAAAAAAGAAATGGGCTTTCACAGTGGTGGCTCACGCCTGTAGTCCCAGCACTTTGGGAGGCCAAGGCAGGTGGATCACCTGAGGTCAGGAGTTCAAGACCAGCCTGTCCAACATGGTGAAACTTTGTCTCTACTAAAAATACAAAAATTAGCCAGGCGTGTTGGCAGGCATCTGTCATCCCAGCTACTCAGGAGGCTGAGGCAGGAGAATCACTTGAACCCAAGAGGTGGAGGTTGCAGTGAGCTGAGATAGTACCACTGTACTCCAGCCTGGGTGACAGAGTAAGACTCCTCCTCAAAAAAAAAAAAAAAAAAAGAAGAAAAATAAATTGGGCTTTTCACTGCCCCTTGTACACCCAAGTTGTAATTACAAACCACAGCTCATCTGCTAAGAGGGCAAGCATGTTTGCCCTTCTCTGATTCCCCACGAATAAGCCACACACGATTTCAGATTCTGTTCAGGATGCCTAGACAGCTGTGTGTCCCAGGTGACACGCAGTCACCTGGGAGTCCTGTGAGGAGTCTCCTCTGAGGTATGTCATCCCTCCCCGGAATAAGTCTTCTGAGGATGGAGCTGTGCCCATTTTACCGATGCAGGAATCAGAGCACCTCTGTTTTCCTGTGGGTGATGCCTAAGAAGACTAGGGCGGTATTTGATCATCAGCAGGAAGGAAGGGCTCTTGGGGAAGCCGACCTGCTGCTACTGACTTCATTTGGGCCTTGAGGTTGTTAGTTTCTCTCTCTGCATCTGTTTCCTCTTGAGGGAAATTGACCAACCCCACCTGCTCACCTAGTAACAGAGTACCCCTACTTTTCTAAGAAAAAGAGAATGAGTTACTATTTATTATTTATTATTTTTTTCCTCTTCTTTTCTCTGTTTCCCCCCGTTCCTCATTTCCTACTTAGCCCTTTAGAAATGCAATTATAACTTGACCAGGCACGATGGCTCACACCTGTAATCCCAGCACTTTGGGAGGCCGAGGCAGGTGGATCACTTGAGGCCAGGAGTTTGAGGCCAGCCTGGCCAATATGGCGAGACCCCGTCTCTACTAAAAATACAAAAATCAGCCAGGCATGGTGGCACATGCCAGTAATCCCAGCTACTGGGGAGGCTGAGGCACCGAATGGCTTGAACCCAGGAGGCAAAGGTTGCAGTGAGCCAAGATCGCACCACTGCGCTCCAGCCTGGGAGACAGAGCAAGACCTTGTCCCTCTCCCGCCACACACACAAAAGAATGAAATGATAACCTTTTACCTCCCCTTCACCAGACACTCCCTGCAGGGCAAGCTTATCTAACTACATGCTTTGAAGCTCCAGAGTGGAACTCACTCCCATCAGGAGACTGCCTTGAGAGACAACGGTCCATTTACAGCCCAAAGTATGCCCGTGATGAAACTCTCTCCTACCCGGATAGTTTCACCCATTCTGAAGACTGAAACTCCCTCCCACATGAGAGTTTACAACCTAGTTCTGCCCATGAAGGTGCTAGCTTGACTGCCCAGTAAATAAGGCACCAAACACATTTGGGCAAACCCCCACCTGCTCCGTTTCTCCCCTGCATGGCATTCATGCCAGACCCACCCCCTTTAAAAGTTCACACTTTCTGCTCCAAAAGCGAAGTGGTACCCTTAAGCCAGGAAGCCTGTACTTCTTCCCACAAGCTACCTTTAAAATAAAAAGCCACCAGACGTCGCGCTTGTTAATGGAACTTGCAAGTGGTGAGTGACTGAACCGGTGGTTTGGTTACAACCTCTCTTCTAGAAGGGCTGAGGCTCCGTCCAGCTCAGGCAGATGGATGGAGACCCAGGGGAAGGACAGGCCAGAGGGGGCTTGGGCACAGAGGCCAACACCAGAAGATAAAACAACTCAGCTATCTCTTAGCTGGAAAATGGGGACTTCCTTGCCCCTAGGACGTGTCAGGTGACAAAAAGCGTGTGGGACATCTCTGGGTAGTCCTGGAAACAGCCTCTGTTCTCCTCTGCCAGTGGCGTTTATGTGGGTCTTGGTCGACAACCCCCAGATTCCTTGGAGAACAACCATTTGTGATTTTCTTCTTACTGAGGTGGCAAAGAAATGGAAAATTTGTGAGCTAATAAATCTCACAGAGAAAAATGATTGCAAACTCTTTCACACTACAAAAAAAAAAAAAAAAAAGGGGGGGGATTCAAAGAAAAGAATGGGACCGGGTGTGGAGGTTCACATCCGTAATCCCAGCGCTTTGGGAGGCTGAGGCAGGAGGATCGCTTGAGCCCAGAAGTTTGAGACCGGCCTGAACAATATAGGAAGACCCATCTCTACAAAAAATTTAAAAATTAGCCAGTCATGGTGGTGTGCACCTGTAGTCCCACCTACTCGGGAGGCTGAGATGGGAGGATTGCTTGAGCCCAGGAGTTTGAGGCTGCAATGAACCCTGATCTCATGCTACTGCACTCCAGCCTGGGTGACACAGACTGAAAGCCTGTCTCAAAAAAGAAAAAAAAAGAAAAGAAAAGAAAAAGAAAAAAAATGGGAGCCTCGGGCTTTTTTTTTCTATTTTATTTATTATTATTATTATTATTATTGTTATTTTGAGATGGAGTCTCGCTTTGTCGCCGAGGCTGGAGTGCAGTGGCACCATCTCGGCTCACTGCAAGCTCCGCCTCCCGGGTTCACGCCATTCTCCTGCCTCAGCCTCCCGAGTAGCTGGGATTAGAGGCACCCGCCACCATGCCCGGCTAATTTTTTGTGTTTTTAGTAGAGACGGGGTTTCACTGTGTTAGCCAGGATGGTCTCGATCTCCTGACCTCGTGATCCCACTGCCTCGGCCTCCCAAAGTGCTGGGATTACAGGCGTAAGCCACCGTGCCCGGCCTATTTTATTATTTTTTATTATATATATTTAAGGTGTACAACATGATGTTTTGATATACATATGGTCAAATGGACTATACCCAAGTAAATGAACATATTCATCATCGTACATAGTTACCCATTTGTGTGTGTGGCAAGAGCAACCTAAAATCTATTCTTTTAGCAAAAATCCCAAATACAATATGATATTGTGAACTACAGTTCTTATGGTGTACATTTGATCTCTGTCTGGTGGGAGAACAGGTGTGAATGGTGACTGTCTGAAGAGGCTGCCCATGGGGGCCAGAGACCTGGCCGGAAAGCTGGGGTCCGGCAGTGTCAGCTGCTGGGTCCCCAGAAAGGCCTGGTTGCCCAGTACAGGCCCTGAGCACGGAAACGCCAATGCAGCCATGAGGTCAAGACCATGTAAAATGAGCCAGGCACAGTGGCTCACGCCTATAATCCTAGCACTTTGGGAGGCCAATGTTGGCGGATCACTTGAGGTCAGGGGTTTGAGACCAGCCTGGTTAACATAGTGAAACCCCGTCTCTACTAAAAATACAAAAATTAGCCAGGCATGGTGGCGCGTGCCTGTAGTCCCAGCTACTCTGGAGGCTGAGGCAGGAGAATCAATTGAACCCAGGATGAAGAGGTTGCAGTGAGCCAAGACTGCGCCAAAACACTCTAGCGTGGGCGACAGAGAGACTCCATCTCAAAAAAAAAAAAAAAAAAAAAAGATAATGCAAAATGTAAATTTCAGAGAGGCGCAAATAGCAGAGAATCACATCCTGGTGAGGTCGGACAAGGCTGGAAAGAATAAGGAAGGTGACAGTATTCCAGCCGGAAGACAGAGGTCAAAGGCTGTAAAAAGCAGGAAAGCAGGAACCATGCAAATGTGACCCAACCAGGAGAGACCGTGTGAACAAGAGAGAATGCTCATGCGACCGTATTAGTAAAAGGAGGTCGCGTGATCTCATACTCATATGCATATTTATACTCATGCATATTCATAAACTGGAAGGAAATCACCAAAACATTAGAATACTAACGGTGATTGTCTCTGAATGATAGCACCGTGGATGTTTCTTCTTTTCTTTTTTACAAAGGTTCTCATTTTTCTGTAATGAGCCTCAATTATTTAATAAGCAAAAGGGAGGACTGTTGTTTGTGTGTCTGTTTTTATGTTTACTTTGGCGGATTTTCTTTTTTTCTATTTTTTTTTTTTTGAGACAGAATTTTGCTCTGGTCGCCCAGGCTGGAGTGCAATGGCACGATCTCAGCTCACCACAACCTCCGCCTCCCAGATTCAAGCAATTCTCCTGCCTCAGCCTTCTGAGTAACTGGGATTACAGGCGTGTGCCACCACCATGCGCCCAGCTAATTTTGTATTTTTTTTAGTAGAGATGGGGTTTCTCCATGTTGATCAGGCTGGTCTTGAACTCCCAACCTCAGGTGATCCACCCGTCTCGGCCTCCCAAAGTGCTGGGATTACAGGCGTGAGCCACCGTGCCTGGCCTATGTTGGCGGATTTTCCAGATGAGAATTTCAACTCAGAGCACTATCATGTCAAGGACAGAGACTTAGTCACAGGGATGGCTTCACAGTTAGAAAATCATTGGTGGGACGTGGTGGCTCACAGCTGTAATCCCAGCACTTTGGGAGGCTGAGGTGGGAGGATGACTTGAGCTCAGGAGTTCAAGACCAGCCTGGACAACACAGCAAGACTCCATATCTACAAAAAAGTAATAAGTTAGCTGGGCGTGGTGGCACATACCTGTAGTCCCAGCTATGCGGGAGGCCAAGGTGGGAGGATTGCTTGAGCCCAGGAGGTCAAGGCTGCAGTGAGCTATGATCACGCCACTGCAGTCCAGCCTGGGCGACAGAGCGAGACCCTGTCTCACACACAAAAAAGGAAATCATTAAGAGTTTTCCAAAACATGCTCTACATAATGAAAAATATTCCAGATGGCACTAGGCAATAATATTCATTTCTAAACATTTATATTCATGGAGCTTAGACACTGCTGCTCCTAGTCGAGCCAGTCCATGTTTTCCTTTACACCTTGGGCACTGGTTGCTTAATTATTCACTGTTATCCTCACCAACTCACTGAATCTGCTGCCTGCTGGGAGGTGTTAAAAAAAGCCCTTTTTTAGAGAGATAATTGAATCGGCTGAGGGAAGTGGAGTGTTTTATTTTTGGTGGGGATGGTTGGCTACCTTCCATGTATTCTTTTTTAAAATCTTACGTGAGGGATTGTTGCTGTCTGGCGATGGCTTATAGCTTTTCGATTTTGCTATTCTGCCTTGTTTCTGAGCAAGGTATAGATGCATGCAGATAAAATTCTATTTGTCGTGTCTTTATTCCAATCTGGGTGTGCACTTCTGTGTTCAGACGGCAGCTGGGGTCATTAGCCAGCAAAAAATCCTATGCAATTTTGGACTAGGTAAGAGGAGTTGCACCTTTCCACAAGTCAGGTTTTGCTGGCTCAGGGGAGCCCTGTCTCCAGGCCATCAGCTCATGCCGGTAAGGGAGTCAGGCGGCTCTGTCCTAGGAGAACAGTTGCAGAAAGGGTCAGCTCGTTTATTTCCTCTGTATTGATTACAATTTTTTTTTTTTTTTTTTTTTTTTTTTTGAGATGGAGTCTGCTCTGTCGCCCAGGCTGGAAGTGCAGTGGCCGGATCTCAGCTCACTGCAAGCCCCACCCCGGCTTCATCTCCTTCCTGCCTCAGCCTCCCGAGTAGCTGGGACTACAGGCGCCTGCCACCCTGCCCGGCTAGTTTTTGTATCTTTTTAGTAGAGACGGGTTTCACCGTTAGCCAGGGATGGTCTCGACCTCCTGACCTCGTGATCCGCCCGTCTCGGCCTCCCAAAGTGCTGGGATTACAGGCTTGAGCCACCGCGCCCGGCCTGATTACAATTATTAATGAATCGACTGAATTGATGAGATATTTTGGCACTGTGTTACTTGCCTTTAGTCCTGCTAATAGGACCCAGAAGAGAGCTTTTGAAGACACTCAGCTCAGAAGGAACAGACTTTAAAAATTGTTATTATGGTAAAATATGCATAACATGCAATTTACCATTTAAACCATTTTTTATTAATTTTTTTCTTTTTCTTTTTCTTTCTTTCTTTCTTTCTTTTTTTTTTTTTTTTTTTTTTGAGACAGAATTTCCCTCTTGTTGCCCAGGCTGGAGTGAAATGGCGCGATCTTGGCTCACCGCAACGTCTGCCTCCCAGGTTCAAGTGATTCTCTTGCCTCAGCCTCCTCCGTAGCTGGGACTACAGGCATGTGCCACCACGCCTGGCTAATTTTGTATTTTTAGTAGAGACAGGGTTTCTCCATGTTGGCCAGGCTGGTTTTAAACTCCCGACCTCAGGTGATTCGCCCGCCTCAGCCTCCCAAAGTGCTGGGATTACAGGCATGAGCCACTGTGCCTGGCCCTTTTTTTTTTTTCCTTCCAAGATGTTGTCTTATTCTGTCACCAGTCTGGAGTGTGGTGGCATGATCTCGGCTCACTGCACCTCCACTTCCAGGGTTCAAGTGATTCTCCTGCCTCAGTCTCCCGAGTAGCTGGGATTACAGGCACGCACCACCATGCCCAGCTAATTTTTGTGTGCTTAGTAGAGACAGGGTTTCACCATATTGGCCGGGCTGATCTCGAACTCTTGACCTCGTGATCCACCCGCCTCGGCCTCCCAAAGTGTTAGGATTATAGGCATGAGCCACGTGCCTGACCCCAAAATTTTTTTTCAAGAGATGGCGTCTCGCTATGTTGCCTGCCCAGGCTGGTCTCGAACTCCTGGGCTCAAGCAATCCTCCCATCTAGGTTTCCCAAAAGACTGGGATTAGAGGCATAAGCCACCGTGCCCGGCCCATTTCAACAATATTAAGCGTACCGTTTAGTGGCATTAAGCACATTCACATGGTCGTGCAACCACCACCACCATCTAGCTTCAGAACTTTTTCATGTTCCCAAACTGAGACTGTTTCCCATGGAATTCTCACGCCCGTTTTACCCCATCCCCTAGCCCCTGGTAATCACCATTCTACTTTCTGTCTCTATAAACTGGACCAATCTTGGAACCTCATATTACTGGAATCATAAAGTGTTTTGTCTTTTTGTGACCAGATGTATTTGCCACATTTTGTTTATCCATATGTTCGTCGATGGCCCGTTGGGTTTTGTTTCTACTCTGGGCTGTTATGAAGAAGGCTGCTATGAACACAGGTGTGCAAATACCTGTTCATGTCTCTGCTTTCACTTTTCTTTTGGGTATATGCCCAGAAGTGCAGTTGCTGAACAAGCAGACATTTTAATAGAAACTAGGCCATTTGGAAAGCTCTCTGTGTCCTGAGCCATGGTGTCGACACCGACGTCCAGGAGGGGCCCCCGGGAAATTTAGAAACCACAGCAGCATCAAACCCTGAAACATCAGTCTGAGCTGGAGGGGTCTTCAGAAGTCTCGGAGTCCAAAGCCCTCGCTTTATGAAGAATCTGCGTTGAGTCCAAGTTATGCAGCAAAACAGTTCCTCTGTCCTGGTGGTAATGGCTGGGCCCAGGGAACAGCTGCTTAACGGAGCCTCTCAAGGATAAAGCAGAATGGAACAGCAAATCTGGACAAGGAGTGGTAGGGGAAATTTTCTGCTGGGTCAGGAACTATCTGCTGCCCATGACCTGCCTGGTGCATGGACAAGTTTCTCCTCGAGGTGGGCCAGGGAATTACAAGAGGCACCACACAGCCTCATTCAATTCAAAGTGACAGGCAATGTAAAGCGTTCAGTGGTGCCGCTGATTAAGTCAGGGAGATGAGCCGCTGTCCATCAGGGATTTCCTACACACAGACATTATAAATCAGAGGCTCTGTGCAGCAAACATCATTTGAGGTTCTGATTCAGCAACAGCTGTAAGGAACGCTGGGGTGGATGCTGTAGCCATTGATTATTCTTCCTGGCGGTCCAGCACTGGCCACTGGAGACTGATGATCATTTTCCCAGCCTCCCTTAAAGCTAGGATCCTGCCATGTGACCTCTGCACCACCAATCAGAGGCTAGGGAGAAAGAGGAGCAAGTACCAGGCATGTTCACTTTGAAACTGGGTAGCTACAGCTACATCTAATGCCTGGAGGGAGGGAATCAGGCAGGTTGCTTTTTGCTTCTAACAGCATGAGCTGTGAGAGCTGCATTGAACCAGTTCTGTTCTGTGACTTGAGGCTTGTTCCTGACTCTATAGACTCCAAGCTAGGATCTCCAGCCTTCCTAGAGATCCGAGTTACCCACTATTCCCCTCCCCTTCTTCCCCTTCTTCTTCTCCCTTCTTTCTTTCATTATTTTTATTTTTATTTTTTATTTTTTTGAGATGGAGTCTGACTCTGTTGCCCAGGCTGGAGTGCAGTGGCACCATCTTAGCTCACTGCAACCTCTGCCTCCCGGGTTCAAGCGATTCTCCTGCCTCAGCCTCCCAAGTAGCTGGGACTACAGGCACCCGCCACCACACCTGGCCTAATTTTTGTATTTTTAGTAGAGACGGGGTTTCACAATGTTGCCCAGGCTGGTCTCGAACTCCTGACCTCAGGTGATCTGCCCACCTTGGCCTCCCAAAGTGCTGGGACTACAGGCGTGAACCACCGCACCTGGCCCATTCTTTCTTCTTCTCCCTTTTCCTTCTTTCTTCTTCTCCTTCTTCCTCCTCCCCTTCCCCTTCTCCTGCTCTTCCTCCTCCTTCTGCTTCTTTTTTTCACTCTTTTTGAGACAAGATCTTGCTCTTTTGCCCAGCCTGGAGGGTAGTGGCACAATCACAGCTCACTGCGGCCTTGACCTCCCAGGCTCAAGCTGTCCTCCCACCTCAGTTTCCCAAGTAGCTGGCACTACAGGTGCACACCACTAACTATACTATGCCTAACTAATTTTTGGCTTTTTTTTTTTTTTTTTTTTTTTAATAGAGATGGAGTCTCACTCTGTTGCCAGGCTGGTCTTGAACACCTAGGCTCAAACAATCTCCCACTTCAGCCTCCCAAAGTGCTGTGATTACAGGCGTGAACCAGTATTCTTTAATTATATTTCTTTTCTGCTCAGACCCATTACAATTAGTTTCTGTGGTTACGACTAAGAACCCAGACTGATTCATCAGATTGCTTGCTATCAGTTAGCATTAGCTTCAGCTGTAAACATTGGTGACCCACCCCCCCCCCCCCCACCCCGCCCCAGCAATTAAGAGTGCCATTTTCTTCCTTTAAGAGACCAATTCTCTGGCCAGGCACGATGGAACACACCTGTAATCCCAGTATTTTCAGAGGCCAAGGCGGGAGGATGGCTTGAGCTCAGGAGTTTGAAACCAGCCTGGCAACATGGTGAATGAAACCCCATCTCTACAAAAAGAAAAAATACAAAAATCAGCCAGGCGTGGAGGTGCGCACGTGTAGTCCCAGCTACTCGGGAGGCTGAGGTGGGAGGATCCCTTGAGCCCTTGAGCCCAGGAGGATGAGGCTGCAGTGTGCTATGATGGCACCACTTCACTCCAGCCTAGGCAACAAGGTGAGACCCCATCTCAAAAAAAAAAAAAGAGAGAAACTGATTCTCACTCTCACCCAGACTGAATGCAGTGGCACAATCACAGCTTACTGCAACCTCAGACTCCTGGGCTCAAGCGATCCTCCTACATCAGCCTCCCTCCCAAGTAGCTACAGGCATACACCACCATGCCTGGCTTTTTTTTTTTTTTTTGTAAGAGACAGGGTCTTCTCACTATGTTGCCCAGGCTGGCCTTAAACTCCTGGCCTCAAAGGATCCTCTTGCCTCAGCCTCGCAGAGTGCTAGGATTACAGCTGTTAGCCACTGTACCTGGCCAAGAGTGCTTTAAGCAAGACAAAAGTTTATTCCTCTTTCATTTAAAAGTCTGGGAGGACAGTCTTGGCTGGTACGACAGCACAAAGGCCTCTGGTATTTTGGCTCCTTCAAGCTTCTCATTTTGCCATCCCTGAGGTGAGACCTCATCCTCGTGGTCCCACATGGCAGCTGAAACTCCAGTCACCACATTCACATTCCAGGTTTAAGAAAAATAGAAGACAGGACAAAGAAGAAGGAGCAGACAATTTGTAACAGCCACCTTTTAAGGAAGGTTCCTGAAAGCCTAAAACTCATTGGTCATTCTGGAGGTAGATAGTGGTGATGATTGTACAACATAGTAAATTACACTCAAAACCCCTGATTGCATACTTTTTTTTTTTTTTTTTTTTGAGACAGGGTCTCACTCTGTCACCCAGGCTGAAGTGCAGGCATGATCATGGCTCACTGCAGCCTTGATCTCTTGGGCTCAAGTGATCCTCCTGCCTCAGCCTCCTGAGTGGCTGGGACTACAGAAGCGTGTCATCATACCCGGCTAATTTTTGTATTTTTAGTAGAGATGGGCTTTCACCATGTTGGCCAGGCTGATCTCAAACTCCTGAGCTCAAGTGATCCACCTGCCTTGGCTTCTCAAAGTGCTGGAATTACAGGCATGAGCCACTGTGCCCAGCCCTGAATTATATACCTTGATAAGGTGAATTTTATGATATGCAAATTTTATGTTAATTTTAAAAACACACTCATTGACCAGGACCTAGATATAGAGACATACCTAGCTGCAAGGGAGGCTGGGAAATGAAGGCTTTATTTTAGGTGGTTACATGGCCAGCTAAGAACTGTAGCTTTTCCAGCCTGGGCAACATAGTAGGATCCCACAGTGGAAAAAAAAAAAAAAAACGACAACAAAAAGAATTGTGGCTTTCGTTTACTCGAGAAGAAAGAAACAACAGATGGGGGTGGTCAGCAGTGTCTACCACAATAAGTGAACACAGAAAATGGTGCCCAAACGTTTGCAAGATAGATCTTACTCCTCAGCTCTACCATTGCCAGCCACAGTCCTGGAATTAGTGCCTTTGTTTTTGTTTTTGTTGGAGACAGGGTCTCCCTTTGTCATCTAGGCCCGAATGCAGTGTTGCAATCATAGCTCACTGCAGCCTCAAACTCCTATGCTCTAGTGATCCTCCCATCTCAGCCTCCCAAGTAATTGAGACTGCAGGTGTGTGCCACCATGCCCAGCAAATTAAAAAATTTTTTTTTTAGAAATAGGATCTCACTATGTTGCCCAGGCTGGTCTTGAACTCCTGGCCTCAAGTGTTCCTCCTGCCTTGGCTTCCCAAAGTGCTGGGATTATACACATGAGCCCCTGTGCTTGGTCTTGGTGACTTTGTTTTCATAAAGGGATGTCCTCCTGATTTCTATTGACCAAGACCCAGTTAACTAATGGCGGAGAATTTTAGCACCAGGCCCTGGCTGCAGTACACATGCCCAAACGGCCTACAAAAGTCTACTAATAGAAGGCTTCTATGTGCCACCCTCAAGATCTGAGCATCAGAAGTCAGAGTAGGAGGCCAGGCATGGTGCATCATCGCTGTAATCCCAGCACGTTGGGAAGCCGAGGTGGGAGTATCACTTGATCCCAGGAGTTCAAGACCAGCCTGGGCAGCAGTGAGGCTGCAGTGAGCTATGATCACACCAGTGTACTTCTAGCCTGGGTGACAGAGCGAGATCCTGTCTCTTAAAAAGATTTTTTTAAAAAAAGAGGTTAGGGTAGTCCCTAAACCAGCAGCGTCTGTATTACCTGGAAACTTGTTAGAAATGTACATTCTCCGGTCCTAGCCTTGAGCTCCTGAAACAGAGGCTGCGGCCAGCACCAGTGATCTGCATCTATTACATGCAAGCCTCCCTGGAGTTTCTGGTGCTGAGGTTTGAGAATCACTTCCCAAAGTCCACATACCCGGGCCACATGAGTTCTGCCTCTCACAGAGCTGTCTTCACTGGATTGTTTTGTTTTGTTTTGTTTTGAGATGATGGAGTCTCACTCTGTCACCGGGGCTGGAGTGCAGTGGCGCGATCTCAGCTCACTGCAGCCTCCACCTCCCAGGATCAAGTGATGCTCCTACCTCAGCCTCCTGAGTAACTGGGACTACAAGTGCACACCACCACACCTGGCTAATTTTTGTATTTTTAGTAGAGGCGGAGTTTCGCCATGTTGGCCAGGCTGGTCTTGAACTCCTAACTGTAAATGATACACCCACCTCAGCCTCCCAAAGTGCTGGGATTACAGGCATAAGCCACTGCGCCCGGCCTTCACTGGCTTTTTTTTTTTGTTTGCTACTGTAATTCTCAGCAACTGGGAATGATGGCAGGTCACCACAGCAGGTGCTTAATAATTATTTGGCAAATAAGTGAATGAGACATTCTTGGCTCTCATTGAAGGAAGCAGTCCATTAAAATTCATTGCTGCTTTCGCCTTTGCTGTGGGGAACTTGTTCATCGCCCCTCATTACTAGGTCTCATATCACCACACGAGAAGTGTATTTTATCTTATTCTATTTTATTATCTATTTATTTATTTATTTTGAGATGGAGTCTCGCTCTGTAGCGTGCAGTGATGCGATCTCAACTCACTGCAACCTATGCCTCCTGGGTTTAAGCAATTCTCCTGTCTCAGCCGCCCAAGTAGCTGGGATTACAGACATGCGCCACCACGCCAGGCTAATTTTTTAATTTTTAGTAGAGACAGGGCTTGTCCATGTTGCCCAGGCTGGTCTCGAACTCCTGACCTCCAGTGATCCACCCGCCTCGGCCTCCCAAAGTGCTAGGATTACAGGTGTGAGCCATCCATCGGGCCCAGCCAGAAGTTTATTTTAGGACTTAGGGCTAGGCAAGGAAATGAGAAAGGTACCAGTTAGGGTCCCAATGAGGGAGCAGGCAGGACTCAATTCCAGAGGTGGGGCCCAGATACTGGACCTAATTGAAGACCAGCTAAAACAGGGACTGGTGGAAGTAGCTTTCGATAAGACACCCACCAGTGCAGCATTTCAGTTTACCATTGCCATGTCAACACTTGGAAGTTATCACCCCTTTCCATGACGATGACCCCACAACCTGAAAGTTACCACCCTCATCCCAGAAATGTTTGCACAAACCACCCCTTTATTTGCATATAGGTAAAAGTAGGTATAAATACCAGTTTGGGCTGGTCACGGTGGCTCATGCCTGTAATCCCAGCACTTTGGGAGGCTGAGGTGGGTGGATCACGAGGTTAGGATTTCGAGACCAGCCTGGGCAACATGGCGAAAGCCCAGCTCTTCTAAAAATACAAAAATTAGCGGGTGTGGTGGTGGGCACCTGTAATCCCAGCTACTCAGGAGGATGAGGCAGGAGAATTGCTTGAACCTGGCAGGTGGAGGTTGCAGTGAGCTAAGATCATGCCATTGCACTCCAGCCTGGGTGACAGAGTGAGACTCTGTCTCAAAAAAAAAAAAGACCGGGCATGGTGGCTCATGCCTGTAATCCCAGCACTTTGGGAGGCCAAGGCGCGTGGATTGCCTGAGGTCAGGAGTTCAAGACCAGACTGGCCAACATGGCCAAACCCTGTCTCTACTAAAAATACAAAAATTAGCTGGGCACGGTGGTGGGTGCCTGTAATCCCAGCTACTCAGGAGGCTGAGGCAAGATAATTGCTTGAGCCCAGGAGGTGGAGGTTGCAGTGTACCAAGATGACACCACTGTACTCCAATCTGGGTAACAGAGCAAGACTCTGTCTCAACAACAACAACAAAAATACAAAAAAAAAAAAAATTTGCTGGATATGGTGGTTCACACCTGTAGTCCCAGCTACTTGGGAGGCTGAGGCAGGAGAATTGCTTGAACGTGGGAAGTGGAAGTTGCAGTGAGCTGAGGTCGCGCTACTGCACTCCAGCCTTGGTGACAGAGCAAGACTCCATCTCAAAACAAACAACCAAAAAAAAAACAGTTGCTGTTTAACACCACTGGCTTGGCCAGGTGCCGTGGCTCACGCTTCTAACCCTAGCACTTTGGGAGGCTGAGGTGGGTGGATCACCTGAGGTTCAGAGTTTGAGACCAGCCTGGCCAACATGGTGAAACCCTGTCTCTACTGAAAATACAAAAATTATCCAGGAATGGTAGCACATGCCTGTAATCCCAGCTACTCGGGAGGCTGAGACAGGAGAATTGCTTGAACCCAGGAGGCGGAGGTTGCAGCGAGCCAAGGTCGTGCCACTGCACTCTAGCATGGGCAACAGTAATAATAATAATAATAATAATAATAATAGTAATAATAATAATAATAAAGATACCACCAGCTTGCCCTTGAATTCTTTCTTGGGTGAACCCAAGAGCCCTCCCAGGCTAAGCCCCAGTTTGGGGCTCACCTGCCCTGCATCATCATTAGGATCCTGATGACACACTCAAAATAGGATCATTTTAGAAGGGGCTATTTACAATGAAGTTATTTACAAAGGTGCGGATAACAGCAGCAAGTCGTTATCACCCCTGGCTGGAAGCAGTGGGAAGGGAGGAGCTGCCAGAACCCAGGAGGGAAGACAGCTAAGTGCAGAAGGATGACCTTCAGTTAAGGGCCATAACCAGCCCAAGGCCACTTGACCATGAAGAATTAAGAAGATGGGGTAGGGAGGAGATGAACAGCCAGACTTCACTGTTCTCCTGCCCTCTGATCTCATGCCAGAGCTCAACCCAGCTAGAAGCTGGAGAGTACAAGAACCTGTGGATAAAGTCTCTACAGCTCAGTTTTGTGGGATAGAGGATGGCTTGGAGAAGGGTTGAGAGCAGGCCTGAATCGGCAAAGGAGAGATACCTGGCATAGATGTGTTCCTTTCCCTGACAAGAAGAAAAATGCAACTCATTGGTCACATCTCTCTTTTCACTTTGCCTTCCAGGAAGCTCTAAGCCAAATAAGAAGCTTGCCTAGAGCAACTATGTCAGCCTTTGACTTGCCTTTTGAATTCTTCTGTCCCTCGTCACTTCTTTTCCACTGAACTGGCCATGATTCCTTCTTCCTATCTGAGTTAAGATTACTTTGTGGCATATTTTCTTTTTGTAAGCCATCTCAACCTTGGTGGCAGGAATCCTGGCACTTATATACATTTTTAAAATTAAAAATAAGGCCAGGAATGGTGGCTTACGCCTGTAATTCCAGCACTTTGGGAGGCTGAGGTGGGCAGATCACAAGGTCAGGAGATCAAGACCATTCTGGCCAACATGGTGAAACCCCATCCTTACTGAAAATACAAAAATTAGCTGGGCCTGGTGGTGCGTGCCTGTAGTCCCAGCTACTTGGGAGGCTGAGGCAGGAGAATTGCTTGAATCCGGGAGGCTGAGGTTGGCAGTGAGCCAAGATTGCACCACTGCACTCCAGCCTGGTGACAGAGCAAGACTCCGTCTCAAAAAATAGTAATAATCATTAAAAATAAAACAGCAAATGGCTACCCTGTGCCAGATACTGTAATAGGTGCTACGGGATGTAGAAAAATAGGTGAGATGCAGCTTCTGTCCTCAACGAGACCCCAGAGTACACAGTGAGGCATGGGAGTTCATTCATTCTTGTCTTCACAAGAATGTGGAGACGCCATGATGAGGAAGTGGAAAGACTGACGCCATCTGGAGGAAGAAGGACGTGCTGCAGTCTCTCTGAAGTTGGGTAAGACTCCTTTTCTTTCTGGCTGCCGAAGGTGAGCAAAGGACTTGGGGCTTTGCTTGTACCATCAAGTCCAGGTCTTCTAACCATCAGAGAAGATGACAGTAAACCTCCCTCAGCATGAGGGGCGTAGAAATGCTTGCAGCTCCCTCTTCTTGTCTATAAGTCTCATGCTTGAGAATTACATCAATGAGAAGCAGCAGGTCTGGGCATGGTGGCTCATACCTGTAATCCCAGCACTTTGGGAGGCTGAGGTGGGCGGATCACCTAAGGTCAGCAGTTCAAGACCAGCCTGGCCAACATGGTGAAACCCCGTCCCTACTAAAAATACAAAAATTAACCGGGCAGGGTGGTGTGCCCCTGTAATCCCAGGTACTTGGGAGGCCGAGGCGGGAGAATCGCTTGAATCTGGGAGGCAGAGGTTTCAGTGAGCTGAGATCGCGCCTCTGCACTCCAACCTGGGTGACAGAACAAGACAGAACAATCTCCTGGGTTCAAGTGATTCTTCTGCCTCAGCCTCCCAAGTAGCTGGGATTACAGGTGTGCTACCACACCCAGCTAATTTTTGTATTTTTAGCAGAGATGGAGTTTCACCATGTTAGCCAGGCTGATCTCAAACTCCCGACCTCAGGTGATCCACCCACCTCAGCCTCCCAAAGCGCTGGGATTACAGGCGTGAGCCAGTGTACCTGGCCCGTGTTAACCATTTGTAAGTGTACAGTTCGGTGGCATTAAGCACATTCACCTTATTGTGCAATTATCACCACCATCCATCCCCAGAACTTCTCATCTTCTCCCACTGAAACTACCCATGAACTGTCTTCATCTCCTTCCCTCAAACCCCTGGCAGCTGCCAGTCTACTTTCTCCCACTATGATTTTTTTTTTTTTTTAAGAGCGAACAGGTATTGGTCTGTCACCCAGCCTGGAGTGCAGTGGTGTGGTCATGGCTCACTGCAGCCTAGACCTCCTGGGCTCAAGCAATCCTCCCCGCCCAGCCTCCTGAGTAGCTGGGACTACAGGCATGCACCACCATGCCAGCTAACCAGCCTCAGCGTCCCAAAGTGCTGGGACTTTAGGTGTGAGCCACCACGCCCAGACTTGTCTCTTTGAATTTGATACTCTAAACACCTCACAAATGTGGAATTATACAGTATATGTCCTTTTGTGACTGGTTTATTTCACTAAGCATAATGTCTTCAAGGCCCATCAGTGTTACAGCAGGAGTCAGAATTCCCTTCCTTTTTAAGGCTGAATAATATTCCACTGTATGGAAACATCACATTTGTTCATCCACTGATGGACATTCAGTTGCTCCTACCTCTTGGCTATTGTGAATCATGCTGCTATGAACACAGGTGCACAAATACCTGTTCCAGACTCTGCTTTCACTGTCTGGGGTGGGGGGGATGGTTACAGCACCAGATGTGGAATTACTGAATCACAGCATAATTCTATGTTTGATTTTTTTTTCAGGAATCATTACACCAAGGAATTAAATTTCACATTTAAATTTAAATAGCAACATGTGGCTAGTGGCTACATACTGGACGGCAGAGATAGAGAGCACTTCCAGCACTGGCCAGGCTCCTTGGGGACCTGTCCCTGTCATTCTCTCCTCTAGGTAACCACTGCTCTGCCTTTTGTCACCACAGGAAGGCCAAGGTGATGAGAGGATTGCTTGAGACTACGAGTTCGAGACCACCCTGGGCAACATAGCGAGACCCCTTCTTTATTGGGAAAAAAAAAAAAAAGGCCAGGCACAGTGGCTCATGTCTGTAATCTCAGTACTTTGGGAGGCCGAGGCAGGAGGATCTGTTGAGCCCAGGAATTTGAGATCAGCCTGGGCAACATAGTAAGATGTCATCTCTACAAAAAATAAAAATATTAGCCGGGCATGGTGGTGCACACCTGTGGTTCTCAGCTACTTGGGAGGCTGAGGTGGCTTGAGCCTGGGAAGTTGAGGCTGCAGTGAGCTGGTGATCATGCCATTACATTCCAGCCTGGGTGAGAGGGCGAGACCCTGTCCCAAAACATACACATTTCAAAAAATTTTTAAAAAGCAAATGTTTGCAGATTCCTAGGCTAGGAGGTTAAAGGCTGGAAATGGAGAAGTAAAAATAATCAGTTTTATCATACATGCATCTCCTGTATGTAACAACAAACCATCATGTTCATAAATGCTTAAGTAAAATGCTTCAAGCATAGGGTTTGCATCATAAAACAAGATGGTTGTTAACGTACAGTTGCTTTGTATTCAATACTTCCCTTTCTTTTTGTTTTGAGACGGAGTTTTGCTCTTGTTGCCCAGGCTGGCGTGCAATGGCACGATCTTGGCTCACTGCAATCTCCACCTCCTGGGTTCAAGTGATTCTCCTGCCTCAGTCTCCCAAGTAGCTGGGATTACAGGCATGCGCCACCACGTCTAGCTAATTTTTTGTAGTTTTAATAGAGACAGGGTTTCTCTATGTTGGTCAGGCTGGTCTTGAACTCCCGACCTCAGGTGATCTGCCCGCCTCAGCCTCCCAAAGTGCTGGGATCACAGGGCGTGAGCCACCGCGCCCAGCCTGTATTCAATATGTTCTTTTCCATTGCCATCACGTTTCTCGCTCTCCTTACTTCATTCTGAAAAACAAAACTAAAGTCCTAAGCTCCTCAACCAACTGAACAGGCTTCCTCTTGGTGAGGGGAGACCACAGAGATAGTTTACACATGGAGTTCCCAGCCATAATGAAACGGGGGGTTAGACAAGCTCCCCGTGTCCTCTCCCTTGCTAACTGCAATTAGATTTGCTTTCCTAAGGATTAAACAGAAACCAGTGCTTTTGAAAGACTCGCCTCCCTGTCTGTAGCTTCAACACAGCAACTGCCCAGCATTCTTTCCTGATAAGAGATTACTGAGGTCCCATGTGGTGCCTCCTGCCTGTAAATCCCAGCACGTTGGGAAGCTGAGGCAAGAGGATCACTTGAGCCCAGGAGTTCAAGACCAGCCTGGGCAATATAGCAAGACCCCCATCTCTACAAAAAATACAAAATATTCACCAGTCGTGGTACTGCACACCTGTGGTCTCAGCTACTTGGGAAGCTGAGGTGGGAGGATCACTTGAGCCTAGGAGTTGAGACTGCTGTGAGCTTCAATTGGGTCACTGCACTCCACCTTGGGCGACAGAGTGAAACCACCTTCTCAAAAAAAAAGAGAAGCTGGGCGCGGTGGCTCACGCCTGTAATCCCAGCACTTTGGGAGGCCAAGGCAGGCAGATCACGAGGTCAGGAGATCGAGACAATCCTGGCTAACATGGTGAAACCCTGTCTCTACTAAAACTACAAAAAATTAGCTGGGTGTGGTGGCGTGTGCCTGTAGTGCCGGCTACTCGGGAGGCTGAGGCAGGAGAATGGCGTGAACCCGGGAGGCGGAGCTTGCAGTGAGCCGAGATTGCACCACTGCACTCCAGCCTGGGCAACAGATTGAGACTCCATCTCAAAACAAAACCAAAAAAGAGACCACAGATCTTGGAGTGGTTCTGACCAGTCTACAGATGCTGTACACCAAGGGCCTTCGTGTCCTCTGCTTCACTTTTTGATATGTGGGGCTTCATTGTAATACATTTAAAAGTTAAGTCTCTGCCCAAAGTGAACATAGGATGTATGTAACATGCTGTTTGCTTACAAGGCATGTGCATGTTCTCCCTTCGTGAATATTCATAGCTCCTCCCACAACCTGTTCAATATGTATAGTCACCTGTTGAATATGTATAGTTCAATATTTATAGTTCTGTGTAAATTCATGTCTCCTTCTTTCCTCCCTCCACGTACCTGCTTCTGGCTTCTCCCTGAGGCTACGTTTCCCAGCCTGTGGGATGGCAGCCTGTAGGCAGCAACCCTTTGTAAGAAATAAAGCTCTCCTTTCCAAATTTGTGAACCTCATGATTCTTCAGTTGACATTTTGTGTGATTTTTTTCATCATTTTCTCAATTTTGGGAGGGGGACTCTTAGGCTAAGCAAAAAAAAGAACCATACGGAAAGGCATTATGAAAAATGCTGTGTTGCTGAGAATGGCTCCCTTGGTTCTGTCCTCTCTCTACACCAACATCTTCCAGGTTACACATCCTTCCAAAGGGCAGCAAGGCTCTAATGTGCTATCAAATGTACTTGGACCATCACTGGCATGCTTTTCTTAAAATGTGTTTACACCAGGCACAGTGGCCTGTAATCCCAGTGCTTTGGAAGGCTGAGGTGGGAGGATTGCTTGAGCTCTGGAGTTCAAGATCAGCCTGGGCAACATAACAAGACCCTGTCTCTATAAAAATTTTTAAAAATTAGCCAGGTGTGGAGGTGCTTATCTGTAGTCCCAGCTACTCAGGAGGCTGAGGCAGGAGGATCACATGAGCCTAGGAGTTCCAGGGTGCAATGAACTATGATCACACCACTGCACTCCAGCCTGGGTGACAGAGTGAGACCCTATCTCTAAAAGTTAAAAAAAAAATTAATAGGCCGGGCGCAGTGGCTCAAGCCTGTAATCCCAGCACTTTGGGAGGCCGAGACGGGCGGATCACAAGGTCAGGAGATCGAGACCATCCTGGCTAACACGGTGAAACCCCGTCTCTACTAAAAACACAAAAAATTAGCCGGGCGAGGTGGCGGCGCCTGTGGTCCCAGCTACTCGGGAGGCTGAGGCAGGAGAATGGCGGGAACCCGGGAGGCGGAGCTTGCAGTGAGCTGAGATCTGGCCACTGCACTCCAGCCTGGGCGACAGAGCGAGCCTCCGTCTCAAAAAAAAAAAAAAAAAAATTAATAAAATGTTTTTAATTTCAGGGATGTTGATATTAAATATAAATGTTATAAATAGCACTCAAAAATGCTTCTTTGATCCCAAACACAGTGACTCATGCCTGTAATCCCAGCACTTTGGGAGGCCAAGGTGAGCAGATCACTTGAGGTCAGGAGTTCGAGACCAGCCTGGCCAACATGGTGAAACCCCGTCTCTACTAAAAATACAAAAAAGTTAGCTGGGTGTGGTGGCGGGCGCCTGTAAACCCAGCTACTCAGGAGGCTGAGGCAGGAGAATCCCTTGAACCCGGGAGGTGGACGTTGCAGTGAGCCAAGATCGTGCCATTGCACTCCAGCCTGGGCGACAGAGCAAGACTGTCTCAAAACAAAACAAAACAAAAAACAAGAGCTGGATTTTTCTCCAACTTCTCATCTCAGAGCCTTTACAGTTGCTGTTGCCTGTGCCCCGAACACACTTTTCCCCATGCTGACATCTGCCTGCCTGCTTTCTTCACTTTGTTCGGGTATTTCCTCAAATGTCACCTGCTCGGTGAAGCCTTCCCCGGCCGCCCTCTACTTGTAGTCTTTTCCCCCACACTCTCCATTTACCTCTCCCCACCATTTCATTTCTCTATTGCAGTTTTTTTTTTTTTTTTTTTTGAGACAGAGTTTCCCTCTGTCACCCAGGCTGGAGTGCGGTGGCACGATCTCGGCTCACTGCAACCTCCACCTCCCCGGTTCTAGCAATTCTCCTGCTTCAGCCTCCTGAGTATCTGGGATTACAGGCATGTACCGCCACACCTGGCTAATTTTTGTATTTTTAGTAGAGACAGGGTTTCATCATGTTTGCCAGGCTGGTCTCGAATTCCTGACCTCAAATGATCCACCAGTGTCGGCCTCTCAAAATGCTAGAATTACAGGCATGAGCCACCATGCCCGGCCTCTCTATTGCACTTCTTAACCCCTGACTTTTATCATTCTTGGTTTTGTTCTGTCTTCCCTCATTAGAACGTAAGTTCTGGAGGCACAGAGGATTTTTCCTGTGTTGATTATCTTGAAATTCGAGAGCCTGGAACAGTGCCTGGCACATAGTAGGCACACAATAAATAATTTTCAACTGCCACCGGCCTTTTTTCTGAGATGGGGTCTTGTTCTGTTGCCCAGGCTGGTATGCAGTGGCACAATCATGGCTCACTGCAGCCTCCACTTTCTGGGCTCAAGCGATCCTCCCACCTCAGCCTCCTGAGTAGCTGGGACAACAGACGTGAGCCACCACACCTGGCTATATATATTTTTTTCAGCTCAGTTTTAAATGGCTACAGTGATTGGTTTAGAAACAGACATGTAATCTGCCAGTCATGATGGCTCAGGCATATAATCTGAGGACTTTGGGAGGCCAAGGCAGGAGGATTGCTTGAGCCCAGGAGTTTGAGACCAGCCTGGACAACATAGTGAGACTCTGTGTCTACAACATTTTTTAAAAAAATTAGCTGAGTGTGGTGGTGCATGCCTGTAGCCCCAGCTGCTCAGGAGGCTGAGGCAGGAGGATTGCTTGAGCCCAGGAGTTTGAGGCTGCAATGAGCTATGATTGCACCACTGCATTCCAGCCTGGGTGACAGAGCAACACCCATCTCTAAACAAAAAAAAAAAAAAAAAAAAATGAAAACAATTTTGTTGTTGTTGTTGTTGTTGAGATGAAGTCTCGCTCTGTCACCCAGGCTGGAGTGCAGTCGTGCAATCTCAGCTCACTGCAACCTCTGCCTCCTGGGTTCAAGCGATTCTCCTACCCAGCCTCCTGAGTATCTGGGACTACAGGCACATACCACCATGCCCAGCTGATTTTTGTATTTTTAGTAGAGATGGGGTTTCATCTTGTTGGCCAGGATGGTCTCGATCTCTTGACCTCGTGATCCGCCCCCCTCGGCCTCCCAAAGTGCTGGGATTACAGGCGTGAGCCACTGCGTCCGGCCCCAAAACAATGTTTTTAAAGAAAAGAAACAGATACGTAATCCACTTCGAGTTAGAGAGACAAAATGAGGCTTTGACACAGGAGAAAGGGGTCCTTTCTCTTGCCCTTGGCTTGGCCTGGAAGCTTGCAGGATATAATTGTCACCACTGTCGCATATTATAAAGAGAAAGCCTGCCTGAGAGTAGCCAGCAGAGGAAAGCCAGAGAGACAAAGCAAGGTCAGAGGCTGGTGACATCATTTGGCCTCTGTATGCAGCCATACCTGAAATAAGCATCCAGTGGTGTGCTGGTAAATGTTTAACAATCAGCTCTGGGGTGAGGGGTAAGGGAGCCCCGATTCGTAGCATCTGCCAATTTCCATAGTGTAAATATTCTCACCAGGCTGGTTGAATTTAGGCTTGGGAGAGGTTGCATGCAGTCAGTAAGCTGCTCCATCTTATCATGGCCCTGACCTCAAGTTCAGTGAATAACCCAAGATTTCCCCTTCTTGCTTAAGTCAGCTTGTGTTCAGCTTTCTGTCACCCAAAGATCCCTGATACAGATGCTGATAAAATAACAGCACAAGGCTGGGCGCGGTGGCTCACATCTGTAATCCCAGCACTTTGGGAGGCTGAAGCAGGCAGATCACTTGAAGTCAGGAGTATGAGACTAGTTTGGCCAACATGGTGAAACCCTGTCTCTGCTAAATACAAAAAAAATTAGCCGGGGGCGGTGGCACACTCCTGTAATCCCAGCTATTCAGACGGCTGAGGAAGGAGAATTGCTTGAACCCAGGAGGCAGAGGTTGTAGTGAGCTGAGATCACGCCATTGCACTCCAGCCTGGGTGACAGAGTGAGACTCCATCTCAAAAAATATATAAGTAAATAAATAACAGCACAAACAAATGTGAAATTGCCCTTGTGACAGGCACAAAGCAGAAAGGCACATGAGATAGCTTGCTTGGCAGCCCTTACAAAGCCCAATGGAGGGAGGCATAGGAGGGAGGATCATTTGAGCCCAGGTCTTTGAGACCAGCCTGGGCAACAAAGTGAGACCCCGTCTCTATAAAAAATTAAAAAAAAAAAAAAAAAGCCAGGCATGATGGTGTGCACCTGTAGTCCCAGCTACTCAGGAGACTGAGGCATTGCTTGAGCTCAGAAGGCCGAGGCTGCAATGAGCTATGACTGAGCCACTGCACTCCAGAGCGAGACCCTGTCTCAAAAAAATTGATTCACGCCTGTAATCCCAGCACTCTGGGAGGCCGAGGTGGGTGGATCACGAGGTCAGGAGATCGAGACCACGGTGAAACCCCATCTCTACTAAAAATACAAAAAAATTAGCCGAGCGTGGTGGTGGGCGCCTGTAGTCCCAGCTACTCGGGAGGCTGAGGCAGGAGAATGGCGTGAACCCGGGAGGCGGAGCTTGCAGTGAGCCGAGATCGCGCCACTGCACTCCAGCCTGGGCAACAGAGCGAGACTCCGTCTCAAAAAAAAAAAAAAAAAGAAAAAAAATTGACAATGAGATACCACTTCATACCCGTCAGAATGGCTATTAGAAAAATGATGCAAGATTAAGTGTTGGTGAGGATGTGGAGAAAAGGGACCATTTACACACTGTTACTGGGAATATAAATCAGTACAGCCATCATGGAAACCACTGTGGAAAACAGTATGGAGATTCCTCAAAAAATTAAAAATTTTAACATATGACCTATCATATGATCTAGCAATCCCACTACTGGACATATATCCAAAAGAAGTAGAATCAGGCCGGGCGCTGTGGCTCATGTCTGTAATCCCAGCACGTTGGGAGGCCTGAGGTCAGGAGTTCAAGACCAGCCTGGCCAACATGGTGAAACCCTGTCTCTACTAAAAATACAAAAATTAGCCAGGTGCGGTGGTGCGTGCCTGTAGTCCCAGCTACGTAGGAGGCTGAGGTAGGATAATTGCTTGAACCCAGGAGACAGAGGTTGCGGTGAGCTCAGATAGTGCCACAGCACTCCAGCCTGAGTGACAGAGTGAGACTCCGTCTCAAAAACAAAAACAAACAAAAATAAAACCATGTAGAATCAGTACATCAAATAAAATCTGCACTCATGTTAATGATAGCATTATCTTTTAAAAAATTTTTTTTTGGGGAGGACTACAGGCGCATGCCACCATGCCCGATTAATTTTTTGTATTTTTAGTAGAGAGGGAGTTTCACTACGTTAGCCAGGATGGTCTCGATCTCCTGACCTCATGATCTGCCCGCCTTGGCCTCCCAAAGTGCTGAGATTACAGACATAAGCCACCACCCCGGGCCAAATTTTTCCTTTTTTAAGTCTTTTGTGCTCCTGATTGACAGCATTATTCACAGTCGCCAAGATGTGAAATCGACCTAAATGTCCATCAATGGATGAATGGATAAAGGAAATGTGGAATACTGTTCAGCCACAAAAGGAGGAAATCCTGTCATTGGCAACAACATGGGTGAACCTGGAGGAAGTTATGTCAACTGAAATAAGCACATAAGGACGAATACTGTGTGATCTCACTTACAAAGGGCATCTAAAAAAGTTCATCTCAGAGAAGTAGAGAGTAGAACGGCCTGTTATTCCATCGTCTGCTCTGTGATATGGCAGAGCCCAGGTTACCAGGGTGCTTGCGGGGGTGATGGGGGAGGAAGCTGGGGAGATGTTGGTCAAAGGTTACAAAATTTCAGTTAGATAAGAGAAATAAGTTCAAGAGATTGATTGTACAACATGGTGACCAATATATTGGCTGGGCAAGGTAGCTCAAGCCTGTAATCCCAGCACTTTGGCAGGCCGCAGCCAGAGGATTGCTTGAGTCCAGGAGTTCAAGACCAGCCAGGGCAAAATAACGAGACCCCATCTCTACAAAAACTTTAAAAATCAGCCAGGCATGGTGGTGCACACCTGTAGTCTCAGCTACTCAGGAGGCTGAGGAGAGAGGATCACTTGAGCTCAGGAGTCTGAGGCTGAAGTGAGCTGTGATTGTGCCATTGCACTCCGGCCTGGGTGACAGAGAGATACCCTGTCTCAAACAAACAAAAACAAAAATAAAAATAAAATAGCAATATGTTGTTTTCTCAAAAAATGCTAAGACAGTAGGTTTTAAATGTTTCCACTGCAAAAATTACAACTGCAAAAATTACAAATGTGAGGTGATGCGTATGCCTGTTGGTTGGCGTGGTTTGGCCATTCTGCAGTGAATATGTGTTTCAGAACATCATGTTGTAAACAATAAACATATACAAGTTTAGCTGTCAGTTAAAAAAAAAAGCAATAACAAATGCAAAAAAAAACAAAACAAAAACTGACTGGGTGCAGTGCCTCGGCTTGCAGATTGCTTGAATCCAGGAGTTTCGAGACCAACCTGGGCAACATAGTGGAATCCATCTCTACAAAAAATACAAAAAGTTAAGTGGGCATGGCGGTGTGCACTAGTGGTCCCAGCTAGCCGGGAGGCTGAGATGGGAGGATCGATTGAGCCCAGCAGTTGGAGGCTGCAGTGAACTATGATTCAGCCACTGCACTCTAGCCTGGGCAACAGAGCAAGATTCTGTCTCAAAAAAAAAAAAAAGAAAGAAAAAAGGAAAAGGCCTGGGATTTTAAAGCAGCTGAGACAGGCAGTTTTTGGAAGTTTTATGTTCCACATTACAAGGGTTTGATGTGTCTCCTGTGGGATTCTCCTTCAGTGCTTCAAGGTTGGCTGTGGCTTGGGAGTGGGCCAGAGCTCTGCAGAAGAGGCAACAACGCACCTTGTTCAGAGACTCTTAAAAAAGACAACTTAGGGCCGGGCGTGGTGGCTCACGCCTGTAATCCCAGCACTTTGGGAGGCCGAGGTGGGCAGATCACAAGGTCAGGAGATCGAGACCATCCTGGCTAACTCGGTGAAACCCCATCTCTACTAAAAATACAAAAAAAATTAGCCGGGCGAGGTGGCGGGAGCCTTTAGTCCCAGGTACTCGGGAGACTGAGGCAGGAGAATGGCATGAACCCGGGAGGGGGAGCTTGCAGTGAGCTGAGATCGCGCCACTGCACTGCAGCCTGGGTGACAGAGTGAGACTCCGTCTCAAAAAAAAAAAAAAACCCACCTTGGCAGGGTGCGGTGGCTCACGCCTGTAATCTCAGCACTTTGGGAGGCCAAGGTGGGCGTATCACGAGGTCAGGAGATCAAGACCATCCTGACTAACACGGTGAAACCCTATCTCTACTAAAAATGCAAAAAATTAGCTGGACGTGGTGGCAGTCGCCTGTAGTCCCAGCTACTCAGGAGGCTGAGGCAGGAGAATGGCATGAACTCGGGAGGCAGAGATTGCAGTGAGCGGAGATCAGTCATTGCACTCCAGCCTGGGGGACAGAGCGAGACTCTATCTCAAAAAAAAAGAAAAAGAAAAAGACAACTTTTACTGCATTCACAGTGTAGCCCAGGGCAGGGTCGTGGATGTGTTGGAAAGGATGTTTTAGGCACTTTGAGCATACGGCTCTGCACTCGTTCACTCACAGGCAAGCAGTGCCCACCGTTTCCCTTTTGATTTCTGCTGCTCAGATTTCCACAAGCCATGGAGAGGCTGCCAGCTCGGATGGAACACTCTTCATCTCAGCCTTGTTATTCCATCGTCTGGGCTGTGATAAGGCAGAGCCTGGGCTGGTTAAACACACACAATCCCTGCTCTATCCCTGTATGAGTCTGTTCTTGCTCTGCTGTAAAGAAATACCTGAGACTGGATAATTGAGAAAGAAAAGAGGTTTTAATTGGCTCATAGTTCTTCTGCAGGCTGTACAGGAAGCATGGAGGCTTCTGCTTTTGGGGGAGGCCTCAAGAAGCTTCCAATCATGGTGCAAGGCAAAGCGGGAGCGGGCAATCTTACATAGCAGAAGCAGGAGCAAGAAAGAGAAGGGGAGGTGCCACAAACTTTTCCTTCCTTCCTTCCTTCCTTCCTTCCTTCCTTCCTTCCTTCCTTCCTTCCTTCCTTCCCTCCTTCCCTCCTTCCCTCCTTCCCTCCTTCCCTCCGTCCCCCCGTCCCCCCGTCCCCCCGTCCCCCCTTCCTTCCGTCCTTCCTTCCTTCCTTCCTTCCTTCCTTCCTTCCTTCCTTCCTTCTTTCCTTCTTTCCTTCTTTCCTTCTTTCCTTCTTTCCTTCTTTCCTTCTTTCTTTCTTTCTTTCTTTCTTTCTTTCTTTCTTTCTTTCTTTCTTTCTTTCTTCTTTCTTTCTTTCTTTTCTGAGGCAGAGTCTCCCTCTGTCACCCAGGCTGGAGTCTTGGCTCACCGCAACCTCTGCCTCCCTGGTTCAAGTGATTCTCCTGCCTCAGCCTCCAGAGTAGCTGGGATTACAGGTGCCCACTACCACACCCGGCTAATTTTTGTATTTTTAGTAAAGTCTGGGTTTCGCCATGTTGGCCAGGCTGGTCTCGACCTGCTGACCTCAGGTGATCCGCCCGCCTCGGCCTCTCAAAGTGCTGGGATGACAAGGGTAAGCCACCGCGCCTGGCCGCATTTCTACTGTTTTAAACCACCACCTCTGTGGTAACTGGCTACCGCAGCCACAGGAAACTAACGCTCTTGTAAACCCCAATCTGTCCCCCGGCCCCTACCCCAGCAGCTGGAGGGATCTTTTAGGTCACGTCCCTCCAGCGTTTTCCCGTGCCATGCAGAATGAAATCCACCTCCCTCCCACAGCACCAGGCTCCCCGCCAACACCCCGGCCATACACCTCTTCCCATTCCCCTCCTCTCCTCCCACACTGGACTCCACCCATCAGCTGTCATCTGCTTGAAGTCTTTTGTTTCTGGAAACTTCTGTTCCAAGAAAACCTGCCGAGCTCGTTCCCACATTGGGTCCTACACGGTTATTGTTCTCTGTTGCGGGACGTCCTGTGGGACACGTGATCTGGCGACATTTTGGTTGTGGGGACTTGGGGCCTGGGGGATGAAAAGAGGGCTACCGGCATCCAGTGGGCAGAGGCCATGAATGCCACTCAACATCCTATTGGGCACAGGGAGCACAGGATAGCCCAGTTCCCCCAACTTCAAAGAACTATCTGGCTCAAAACATCCATAGTGCCCAGGTGGAGAAATCCAGTTTCACGTTTTTCCATAACTCATTCCTTAACTCAGTCCTTTTTGCCTTTCAGGATTCAGCTCCAAAGCCACCTTCTCGCAGTGGCTCACACCTGTAAATCCCAACACTTCGGGAGGCCGAGGCGGGAGGATCACGAGGTCAAAAGATCGACACCATCCTGGCCAATATGGTGAAATCCCATCTCTACTAAAAATGCAACAATTAGCTGAGCGTGGTGGTGTACACCTGTAATCCCAGCTACTTGGGAGGCCAAGGCAGGAGAATCGCTTGAACCTGGGAGGCAGAGGTTGCAGTGAGCCGAGATGGCGCCACTGCACTCCAGCCTGGCAACAGAGCCAGACTCTGTCTCAAAAAAAAAAAAAGCCATCTCTTTCTCCAAGAGACACTCTCTCACTATCCATTGTAAAGCAGCACTCGCCCCCATCACCTGCCTTCATTTTCTTGTTTTGTGAGAATGGGGTCTCACTATGTTGCCCAGGCTGGTTAGAACTCCTGGGCTTAGGCGATCCTCCCACCTCTGCCTCCCTAAGTGCTGGGATTATAAGCAGGAGCCACCATGCCCAGTGAAGCTTCATTTTCACCTACCATTATTACTATTGTTATTTTAAGAGATGAGGTCTCACTAGGTTGCCCAGGTTGGTCTCAAGCTCCTGGGCTCAGGAGATCCTCCCACCTCTGCCTCCCTAAGTGCTGGAATTATAAGCAGGAGCCACCATGCCCAGCCAAGCTTCATTTTCATCTATCATTACTATTACTATTTTAAGAGACAGGATCTCACTATGTTGCCCAGGCTGGTCTCAAGCTCCTGGGCTCAAGTAATCCTCCCACCTCGGCCTCCCAAAGTGCTGGGATTCCAGGTGTGAGCCACAACGCCCAGCCTGACTTCATTTTCTTCATGACCTCATCATCATTTGAAGCCATCCTGCTTATTTATTTTTTGTTGTTTTTGTCTGTCTCCCGGCTCCCAGCCCTCCCCAAGACATCCCAGCGGATTTTCACAGCCTCTGTGGGTGGAAATTATTGCTGTCTAGCCATCCCCGCCCCCATCATCACCCCCACCACCCCCAGGGAGTCATTAATTGAAGGTTTGTTCTTTCCTTGTAGCCAACAGATATTTTTCCCCCTCTCCTAGATCTCCTTCTGAAGGTGAGCGCTGCTGGCTTGGACCTGTCTGAACAAGCATCACTTTATGCAGTTTTACTGGCGCTTTCTAGTCTTGCCAAGGCTGTGAGGGTGGCTGTGAAGACGGTCGGCCTAGCTTTGCGTTGGAACAAGCTATTGAGGCTGTGCCGTTCCTTCTGAACGCACCTCATTGACTGGATGTTTCCCTGTGGTCTAGACATAGCCCTGGAACCAGAACTGAGGCCAAGGTCTCAGTAAATCTAAACCTCCACTTATTTCAGAATTAGAACCCCAAGATAACAGGAGAAGGGGAGCTGTTATGGGCTGATTGTGTTCCTCCAAAATTCATACGTTGAAGCCCTAACCCCTGTACCTCAGAATGGGACTCTATCTGGAGACAAGGCCTTTAAGTAAAAATGAGCCAGTCAGGGTGGGCTTTAGTTCAATATGACTGGTGTCCTTATGAGAATAAATTAGTGGCCAGGCACGGTAGCTCACACCTGTAATCCCAGCAATTTGGGAGGCCGAGGCAGGAGGATCACTTGAGCCCAGGAGTTCAAGATGAGCCTGGCCAACTTGATGAAACCCTGTCTCTACTAACAATACAAAAATTAGCCAAGCATGGTGGCGCACAGCTGTAGTCGCAGCTACTTGGGAGGCCAGGGCAGGAGGATTGCTTGAGCCTGAGAAATGGAGGTTGCAGTGAGCTGAGATGGCACCACTGCACTCCAGCCTGGATGACAGAGAGAGACCCTGTCTCAAAAAAGAAGGAGAAGGAGGAGGAGGAGGAGGAGGAGGAGAAGGAGAAGGAGAAGTGATTAGCACACAAGCACACACACACAGAGGGATGACATAGGAAGACCCAGGAGGAAGACAGCCATCTACAAGCCAAGGAGAGAGAGCTCCAAAGGGCGCCAACCTTGCCAACACCTTGATTGTGGGCTTCTGGCCTCAACAATTGTGAGACAACACATTTCTGTTGCTGAAGCCACCCGGGCTGTGGTATATTGTGATGGTGGCCCCAGAGAACTAACACAGGGGCCAGCCTAGGCTCTAACCCCTCACTCCTCAAGCACTGTTAGGAAGGCAGCCTCATCTCCCCAGAGTACTATTCTCCCTTTGTAACAAGGAGATAGTAAGATGCTTCTACTTTATTGAGCTGCTATGAAGAGCAAATGAGATAGATCTGATGTTTGTTTGTTTCCTTCTCTTTCTCTCCTTCCTTCATTCCTTCTTTTCTTTCTTTTTCCTTTCCTTTCTTTCCTCCTCCTCTTTCTTTCCTCTTCCTCTTTCTTTCCTCCTCCTCTTTCTTTCCTCCTCCTCTTTCTTACCTCCTCTTTCTTTCTTTCTTTCTTTCTTTCTTTCTTTCTTTCTTTCTTTCTTTCTTTCTTTCTTTCTTTCTTTCCTTCTTTCTTTCTTTCTCTCTCTCTCCTTCCTTCCTTCCTCCCTCCCTCCTTTCTTCCTTTCTTTCTTTCTTTCTTTCTTTCTTTCTTTCTTTCTTTCTCTTTCTCTCTTTCTCCTTCCTCCCTCCCTCCCTCCTTTCTTTCTTTCTTTTTTTCTTTCTTTCTTTCTCCTTCCTTCCTTCCTTCTTTCCTTCCTTCCTTCCTTTCTTTCCTTCTTTCTTTCTTCCTTTTTTCCTTTCTTCCTTTCTTTCCTTTCTTTCCTTCTTTCCACAGAGTCTTGCTCTGTCATCCAGGCTGGATTGCAGAGATGCAATCCTGGCTCACTGCAGCCTCAAATTCCTGGGCTCAAGCAATCCTCCCACATCAGCCTCCTGAGTAGTTGGGACTATAGGTGCATGCCACTACGCCTGGATAACTTAAAAAGTTTTTTTGTTGTTTTTTTGTTTTTTGGGTTTTTTTTTTTTTTTTTAGAGACGAGGTCTCACTATGTCGCCCAGGCTGGTCCTGGACTCCTGAGCTCAAGCAATCCTCCTGCCTCAGCCTCCCAAAGCGCTGGGATTATAGGCATGAGCCACCATGCCCAGCTGAGCCAACCCTTCTTGAGAGCAGCAAATATGCCCCGAGATTTTGTGCATGATTGAGTATGCTAGTATGCACCTCTCTTGTTCAATTCTCCAGCAACTCTTGGCAAGGGGTTCTGTTTTATCCATTTTACAGTTCAGGAAACTAAGGCCCAGAGAGATCAAGGAACTTGCTCAAGAGCACACCAAGACCAGCATAGGTACGGCACTGAATGTGAATGCAAGTGTGCCTGACTCCAAAACCCAGGTCTTTAACCACAAGGTAGGCATACGGTGCTCTGATGTACAGGAGAGTCTGGCACTTATTAGTTCTATTATTTACCATATACTAGTATGTTACCATTCACCACTAAAAAAAAAAAATTGAAGGCCAGGCACAGTGGCTCACACCTATAATCCCAACACTTTGAGAGGCTGAGATAGGAGAATTGCTTGAGGGCAGGAGTACAAGACCAGCGTGGGATCCTATGTCTACTAAAGATTTTTTAAAATTAGCCAGGCGCGGTGGCGCATGCCTGTGGTCCCAGCTACTCAGGAGGCTGAGCGGGGAGGATCACTTGAGCCTGGGAGGTCGAGGCTGCAGTGAGCTATGATAGCTCCACTGCACTCCAGCCTGTGCAACAGAGCAAATCTCTGTCTCTAAAAATAAATAAGTAAATAAATAACTTAAAAATTGAAAATCACATCTGTAGCTTAGAACATCCTCAATTTAAGCCTATAAACATTTATTGAGCACCTACTGTATTTTTAGCAGTATTTTAGGTGATTTAAGGAGAGGTTATGCCTCTCCTTAAAATTTATAATTTATTTCTGGAAAATACACTTATTATTCCCTAGAGTTTCTTGCAAGACAGGAGAGCATGTCCTATAAATTAGCTATTGCTGCATAAGAAATTTCCCAAAAACAGGCCGGGTGCAGTGGCTCACGCCTATAATCCCAGCACTTTGGGAGGCCAAGGCAGGCAGATCACGAGATCAGGAGATCAAGAGCATCCTGGCTAACATGGTGAAACTCCGTCTCTACTAAAAATACAAAAAATTAGCCAGGTGTGGTGGCAGGCACTTGTAGTCTCAGCTACTCAGGAGGCTGAGGCAGGAGAATGGCATGAACCTGGGAGGCAGAGCTTGCAGTGAGCTGAGATTGTGCCACTGCACTCCAGCCTGGGTGGCAGAGCGAGACTCCATCTCAAAAAAAAAAAAAGGAATTTGCCAAAAACAGTAGGGGTGATATCTGTGGCTCCAGCATTTAGAGAGAGTAAAGCAGAGATAACTTGCTTTTTGTTTACTTTTTTTTTTTTTTTTTTTAGTATTTCTTATTGTGGTAAAATGTACCTGACACAAAATTTTAACCATTTGAAGTGTACAATGTTCAGTGACATTCAGTACATTCACAATTTGTGCAACCAGCCAGGTGTGGTGGCTTATGCCTATAATCCCAGCATTCCAGGAGGCTGAGGCAGGAGGATTGCTTGAGCCCAGGAGTTGGAGGCTACAGTGAGCTCTGATGGCACCACTGCACTCCAGCCTGGGCAACAGAGCAAGATCCTATCTCTAAACAAACATTAAAAAATAAGAAAAATAATTTGTGTAGCCATCGCCATGATCCAATTCCATAACTCTTTCATCATCCCAAATAAGAAGTCTGGGCCCATTAAGGGTTCAGAGGGCACACAGACTCCACTTTTCAGGAGAGGTCTATCAGTCAATTTGTAAAAAGGGCACATAGGATAGATAAATGTATTGATGACGACATCTTTGAAAAATACAATCTGCTACAGATGAGGAGGCTGAATACATAAGTGCTGAGACATTTCCCAGTCATAGCAATGGCCAAGGGTAGAGGTGGCTGATCATGGACGACGTGAATTGGGGTTTGGCAAGAATATAGGATTTTACATGGTGGGAAAAAGGAAGCGAAGACAGCCAACACTGGCTGGAGAAAAGCCTAAGACTTGGCAACTCCTTTTTGACACGTGTGGCCAGCGCTGTGAGGTTGAGTTTCCATGGGACTCTACAAACTGACGGCTTGTGACCAACACTGCCGCATATACATCCAGCACATGTCTTTGGGAGCCAGAGCCAAGAGCCCAAAAAAGAACCAGTTACACAGACGAGTTTAGAATCCAATAAAGGCAGCCTAGTAGCTCTTCCCTCTAATCCCAGCTCTTTGGAAGGCCGAGCCCCGAGGCTCACTTGAGGCCAGGAGTTCGAGACTAGCCTGGCTAACGTGGTGAAACCCCATCTCTACTAAAAATACAAAATTGCCCGGGCGCAGTGGCTCATGCCTGTAATCCCAACACTTTGGGAGGCCAAGGTAGGAGGCTCACTTGAGGCCAGGAATTCAAGACCAGCCTGGCCAACATGGTGAAACCTCGTCTCTAGTAAAAATGTAAAAATTAGCCAGGAATGGTCGTACACGTCTATAATGCCAGCTGCTTGGGAGGCTGAGGCAGGAGAATTGCTTGAACCCGGGAGGCAGAGGTTGCAGTGAACTGAGATCGTGCCATTGCACTCCAGCCTGGGCAATAAGAGCGAAACTCTGTCTCAAAAAAAGAAAGAAAGAAAAAGAAAACCAAGGAGGAAAGATTGGCTGCTTCAATAAATGTTGCCGGGACAATTGGTTAGCTTATTATGAACACGAATAAAATTAGACTTCTTAACTGTCACTTTATGGTATCGAAATAAGTTCCAGGCTAGGCGCAGTGACTCATACCTGTAATCCTAGTGCTTTGGAAGGCCTAAGTGGGAGAACATATTGAGGCCAGGAGTTCAAGACCAGCCTGGGCAACGTAGCAAGACTCCGTGTCTACAAGAAAGTTAAAATTTAACCAGGCATGGCTATGTGTGTCTGTAGTCTCAGTTACTCAGGAGGCTGAAGCAGGAGGATTGCTTGAGCCCAGGGAGCTGGAGGCTGCAGTGAACCATGATTGCACCACTACACTCCGGCCTGGGCAACAGAGCAAGACCTTGTTTCTTGAAAAAAACAAAATAAAAAATTTTTAAAAATTTAATGAGGCCATAAAAGAACTAAACATATTTAGGAGAATGTTGATCTGATCCTAGACAGAGGAAGGCTTTCCTGAACATAAAGACATTAAAATAGCATTATACATTCAGTAAGGGATTTCCTCTGCAATATTGTCTAGAAAAGGAAAAGGGAAACCTCGCTTTCCCTGGATCCAACGATGGAGAATTGGCTAAATAAATTATTGGATACATCTGTATGTTGAATAGTTGTGTGATAATTAAGAATCATACTTAGGTAATATTTAAGGATATAAGGAAAATGCTTGTGCTATGTTAATTTTTTTTTTTTTATTATGTAGCAGGATGTTATAATTATACCACACTATACTTTGCTGCTGTAATTGAAGAAAGGGGTGTGATTCTACTGACTGCTTACTGGGTATTCAGGACCATGCTAAGCATTTTACATGCCTTTGACCATTTCCCTGGCCGGGTGAGGTGGCTCACACCTGTAATCCCAGCACTTTGAGACAGCAAGGCTGGAAGATTATTTGAGCTCAGGAGTTTAAGACCAGCCTGGGCAACATAGAGAGACCCAGTCTCTACAAAAAATTAAAAAAAAATTTGGGGTGGTGCACACCTGTGGTCCCAGGTACTCAGGAGGCTGAGGTAGAAGGATCTCTTGAGCCTAGGAGGTCAAGGCGGCAGTGAGCCGTGTTTGCACCACTACCTGGGTGACAGCAAGGCCTTGTGTCAAAAAAAAAAATATGCAGTACATAGTGTTACTATTATTCCCATATTACAGGTTAGAAGACTGAGGTGTAGAAAAATTAATTCATTTGCCAAAGGTATCAGGTAAGCAAAGCTGCTGTGATTGTAACTCATGTCTATTAGTTTCCAGAGCCCTGGCAGAAGATCCCTTTGAGGCTATGAATTTCCAGTGTTGCAAGATGCCAACTCTCAAAGTGAATGGGGAAGGAAAGGGGATACTGGAAGGATACGGAGATCTAAATGTTAGTTGTGGGCCGGGCGCTTTGGGAGGCTGAGGCAGGTGGATCACTTGAGCACAGGAGTTTGACACCAGCCTGAGCAACATGGAAAAATCCTGTCTCTACCAAAAATACAAAAATTAGCCAGGCATGGTGGCACACGCCTGTAATCCCAGCTACTTGGGAGGCTGAGGCAGGAGGATCGCTTGAACCCGGGAAGCAGAGGTTGCAGTAAGCGGAGATAATGCCACTGGACTTCAGCCTGGGTGACAGAGCGAGACACGTGGGCAGCTTATGAAGCTCTCTCCTCTCTTGGAGTCTCCAAGTGACTTGTCTCTGTGGAATCTGGAGGTCCCATCTTTAATTAAAAACAAATGAACAGGCCAGGCAAGGACCCAGACAATTTTGGGTTGTATTTTTTTAGTAGAGAAGGGGTTTTGCCATGTTGGCCAGGCTGGTCTTGAACTCCTAACCTCAAGTGATCCGCCCGCCTCGGCCTCCCAACATGCTGGGATTACAGGTGTGAGCCACTGCATAGCCCCAGGAATAGGTTTGATCCTCAGCTCCTGCCCAAATCTAGGCTGCGGCTCAGCACCCCATCCCATCCTGTCTATTCCCCAGTCTTACAAGTGCAGGACACGGATAGAGGAGAGTAACTTAGCAAATAGGTGATGTGCCAAGGAAGAGAACGGGCAGGCCAGGGCAGTCCTAGCCACGCTAGGAGGGGCAGAGCCCCGTCAACACCTGCCCAGCCTCAGAAGTGAGTAACTGGCCAGGAATGCAGGTTGCCAGAGGACTCAGCTGCTGTGAGATGCCAAAATCTTTCTTGCGGATGTGAATTTCCACCGTCTCAGGAAGTGGCTGGCTGCTGTTTTCACACTAACTCTGCCACAGCCAGGGGATTTTCTAGGCCTCTCTATCTCACACTACACTGAAATCTCTTCAGACCAAATGAAAGCACCAGGGATCCGCTTGTGAGATTTGAGATGGGGGTTCCCAGTGGTGAACCCTAGTGGAGTAGCAGTGAGAGCTGTTGTGTCTTGAGGCTCACTGGCTCTTTGTGGGGAAAAGCCCTGATCTGTAGCAGTTGCTAATTTCCACAGTGTAAATTCTCTCACGGTGACCAATTTCAAGTAGATAACAAGTCGGACAGGTATCAGGCACAGGTTCTTTGTGAGAAGTTAGAGGGGAAGAGAGTGAACGTGGGGGAAAAGAGAGAGACTTTGGGGACAGACCCAGAGACTCAAGTTTGCATCCAGACTCTCCCACTTGCCAGCTCAGACAACCTTCCTCCAAAGGTTCAGCTTTCTCCTATAGAAAACAGGGGCACTTGGCCAGGCACGGTGGCTCACGCCTGTCATCCCAGCACTTTGAGAGGCCAAGGCAGGCAGATCACTTGGGTTCAGGAGCTCGAGAGCAGCCTGGCCAACATGGCAAAACTCCATCTCTACTGATAATACAAAAATTAGCTGGGCACGGTGACTCACACCTGCAATCCCAGCACTTTGGGAGGCTGAGGCAGGCGGATTACTTGAGGCCAGGAGTTTGAGACCAGCCTGGCCAACATGGTGAAACCCCATCTCTACTAATAATACAAAAATTAGCTGGGTGTGTTGGCAGGCACCTGTAATCCCAGCTACTCAGAAGGCTGAGGCAGGAGAATGGCTTGAATGTGGGAGGCGGAGGCTGCAGTGAGCCAAGATTGCACCACTGCACTCCAGCCTGGGTGACAAAGCGAGACTCTGTCTCAAAAAGAAAACAGGGACACTAACAATGTCTACTTTGTTGGATCACTATGGGGATGAAATTTGGGGCAGTTGCAATAGCAGTTGGCAATTGACCACCTCATATCAATTTCTTCTTCTTAACACTATCCTGGCTGGGTGCAGTGGTTCATGCCTGTAGTCCCAGCACTCTGGGAAGCTGAGGTGGGAGGACTGCTGGAGGCCAGGAATTCAAGACCAGCTTGGACAGCATAGCAAGACCCCATCTCTGCAAAAAATTTAAAAACTATGCTCACACCACTGCACTCCAGAGCCTGGGTAACAGAGCAAGACCCTGTCTAATATATATATATGAGATACATTATGTATATACACATATATATTTATATACATATATAAGATATATATACACATATATGTGTATGTCTATATATGTGTATATTATATACATATATATAATATGTCTAATATATATAACATATATGTCTAATATATATAATATGTGTGTGTATAAATTTTTTTTTTGAGACAGAGTTTCACTCTTGTTGCCCAGACTGGAGTGCAATGGTACGATCTCAGCTCACCGCAATTTCCACCTCCCGGGTTCAAGCGATTCTCCTGCCTCAGTCTCCCAAGTAGGTGGGATTGCAGGCACGCGCCACCACACCCGGCTAATTTTGTATTTTTAGTAGAGATGGGGTTTCTCCATGTTGGTCAGGCTGGTCTTGAACTCCCGACCTCAGATGATCCACCCACCTCGGCCTCCCAAAGTGCTGGGATTACAGGCGTGAGCCGCCGTGCCTGGCCGTGTACGTAAATTTTTTAAAAAAACAAATACCCCAACTTTTCCGAAGATATTTACCCAGAGGTATCAGTCCAATGTGTTCAAGGAAAACAACCTTCTTCTCATTCTCATGACCCCTCCATACCAGGGAAGGAACATGTGATCAAGAACTAAGCTCATTGGGACGTCACGTTTTCTGGCAACAGGAATTGGTTCAGAGACAGGCTGTGACCTCAGAGCGTCCAACTGGAGCAAAGCCTTGGATTTGTTTGGCGGTCAAGGGCACTCTCCTTCTTTCTGACTGAAGACCCAGGAGAGTGTAGCTTCGTGAACTGCTTGCTGCATTTGTCTGTAATCACAAAAGAAAAAAAAAAAAAAAAGCGTTTTTTTCTTTGGCCAGAATCCTGAGATGCAGAGCTGAGACATGGATGGTGGTAAAGTTGGGTGTATGTTTCACCACGCCCCACCTGAAGCCAAATGACTGCTGTGTGTTCATGGGATTTCACGGATATGGTTCCGGGATTCTATTTATGGTAGTGATAGACAGTTTATTTTTAAAATAAATACATGTACGTTTGAAATGTGAGTCACTATAGTTTCTCTTTCTGCGATACATTTTCTTTCTGCAGAAATTCGATGATGTTTTCCGTCACTAGTAACAAAAGTTTCTTCCGGTATTGGTTTTCTCCTGTGTATTAGAGGGCTGCCATCTCTCAATACCACATACCGGGCGGCTTAAACAAAAGAAATGGACTTTCTCACAGCTCTGGAGGCTGGAAGTGCAAGAGCAAGCTATAGACAGGCTTGGTTTCTCCTGAGGCCTCTCTCCCTGGCTTACAGATGGTCATCTCGTCACTGTGTCTTCAAATGACGTTGCCTCTGCACGCAAACATCATGGTGTGCCCCTGTGTGTCCCTCAGTCCTCTTTTTTTTTTTTGAAACAGAGTCTCACGCTGTCACTGGGGCTGGAGTACAGTGGTGCGATCTTGGCTCACTGCAACCTCTACCTCCCGGGTTCAAGCGATTCTCTAGCCTTGGCCTCCCAAATAGCTGAGATTACAGGCACGCACCACCACACCCAGCTAATTTTTTGTATTTTTGGTAAAGATGGGGTTTCTCTATGTTGGCCAGGCTCATCTCGAACTCCTGACCTTGTGATCTGCCCACCTCAGCCTCCCAAAGTGCTGGGATTACAGGTGTGAGCCACCATACCTGGTCCCTCGTTCCTTTTCTTATAAGGACACCAGGCAGATGGGACCAGGGCCCACCCTAATGACTTCATTTTAACTTAATTATCCTTTTAAAGTCCCTGTTTCCAAGCACAGTCCCATTCTGAGGTACCGGAGGTTAGGACTTCAACATATGGGCCAGGCGCAGTGGCTCATGCCTGTGATCCCATCACTTTGAGAGACCGAGCCAGCCGCATTGCTTAAGGCCAGGAGTTCGAGATCAGCCTGGGCAACATGGACAAACCCCATCTCCACTAAAAATTCAAAAATTAGCCAGGCATGGTGGTGCATGCCTGTTATCCCAGCGACTTGGGAGGCTGAGGCAGGAGAATCGCTAGAACCCAAGAGGCGGAGGTTGCAGTGAGCCGAGATGGTGCCACTGAACTCCAGCCTGGATGACAGAGTGAGACTCTATTTTGAAATAAGAAGGTAAATAAATAAATAGGACTTCAGTGTAGGAATGTGGGAGGTACACAGTTCAGCCCGTAACACTGCAGCTGCTATAACGAAGTGCTGGCCGGGGCATGGTGGCTCACACCTGTAATCCAAGTACTTTGGGAGGCTGAGGCAGGTGGATCACCTGAAGTCAGAAGTTCAAGACCAGCCTGGCCAACGTGGCAAAACCCCGTCTCTACTAAAAATACAAAAATTAGCTGGGTATGGTGGTGCGTGCCTGTAGTCCTAGCTACTCGGGAGGCTGAGGGAGGAGAATCACTTGAATCCGGGAGGTGGAGGTTGCAGTGAGCCGAGATTGTACCACTGCACTCCAGCCTGGCAACAGAGCAAGACTTCGTCTCAAAAAAAAAAAAAGAAAAAGAAAAAAAAGAAAATTATGTCGACAGTTTTTCTGTATTGCTGCAGTCTTTGTAGTCGTGTGTGTGTGTGTGTGTGTGTGTGTGTTAGGGGGTGAGGGGAGACAGGGTCTTGCTCAGTTGTCAGGCTAGAGTGCAGTGGTGCAATCATGGCTCACTGCAGCCTCCAAGTCCCAGGCTACAGTAATTCCCCCACCTCAGCCTCCCAAGTGACTGGGACCACAGGCACATGCCACCACATCCAGCTAATTTTTGTGGGGTTTTTTTTTAGAAACAGGATTTCGCCATGTTGCCCAGGCTGGTTTCAAACTCCTAGACTCAAGTAATTATCCCACCTTGGCCTCCCAAAGTGCTGGGATTACAGGTGTGAGCCATTGCACCCGGCCTGGTTGTTATTTTGAAGAACTGTGTAACATTCTGCCTAGAAGATGTACCAAATTTTTTGTTTGTTTGTTTTTGAGACAGGGTCTTGCTCTGTCTCCCAGGCTGGAGTGCACTGGTACAATGACGGCTCACTGCAACCTCCAAGTTCCAGGCTCAAGCGATCCTCTGGCCTCAGTCTCTTAAGTAGCTGGAACTACAGGCATGCACTATCACACCTGGCTAATTTTTGTTGTTGTTGTTGTTGTTGTTGTTGTTGTTGTTGTTGAGACAGAGTCTCGCTTTGTCGCCCAGACTAGAGTGCAGTGGCCAGATCTCAGCTCACTGCAAGCTCCGCCTCCCGGGTTCACACCATTCTCCTGCCTCAGCCTCCCGAGTAGCTGGGACTACAGGCGCCCGCCACCACGCCTGGCTAGGTTTTTTTTTGTATTTTTTAGTAGAGACGGGGTTTCACTGTGTTAGCCAGGATGGTCTCGATCTTCTGACCTCGTGATCTGCCCGTCTCGGCCTCCCAAAGTGCCGGAATTACAGGCTTGAGCCACCGCGCCCGGCCACACCTGGCTAATTTTTGTATTTTTTGTAGAGACAAGGTTTCACCATGTTGCCCAGGCTGGTCTCAACCTCCTGGGCTCAAGCGAGCCACCTGCCTTGGCCTCCCGAAGTGCCGGGATTACAGGCATGAGACACTGCTCCCAGCCGGAGATAAAATTCTTTACTGCACAGTGAATTATACTTCTGGGAAACCAAAAAGACTAACAAAATCCAGAGTAGTGAGAGAACAAGGAGACAGGCCTTCTCATGCTCTGTTTTGGGGGTGTCAATGATTATCATCTTTCCAGAAGGCAGATCGATGTTCTCATACTTCATTGGTGGGAATAAACTGGAACAGACTTTGGAAGACTATTTGGAAGGCTTATTTAACCACCCACAATGTAAATGAGAGTATTCTTTGAAACAGCATTTCCACTTTTCCTGAAGGAGATCGTTAGACAAGAGTGCAAAGCCGTACGATTTGTGCATTGAAGTTTAATTTCGGCTGGGCGCAGCGGCTCACACCTGTAATCCCAGCACTTTAGGAGGCCAAGGCGGGTAGATCATCTGAGGTCAGGAGTTCGAGGCCAGCCTGACCAACATGGTGAAACCCCATCTGTACTAAAAATACAAAAAATTAGCCAAGCGTGATGGCAGGCACCTGTAATCCCAACCACTCAGGAGGCTGAGGCAGGAGAATCGCTTGAACCCGGGAGGTAGAGGTTGCAGTGAGCTGAGATCATGCCACTGCACTCCAGCCTGGACGACAGAGCAAGACTCCATCTCAAAAAAAAAGAAAAAAGTTTACTTGTTTAATTTCAAATATTGAAATGCTGGTAACAACAGGCATGTTCATTAATAGGGAAGGGATTTGTTCAATAGTTCATTGGGATTGTGTTGTATCTACAGATCACACAAATCACTGTATAACATGATCAACCTCACTCAGAATAAGAAATATAAATTAAAACCACAAGGAAATAGTAGGTTTCACATCTCAGACTGGCAAAGATAAAGAAGGTAGCAAATTATTACTTAGGGTGTTGGGGAAAGTTTATGTAGCTGATGGGAAGGTCATCTATAGGGTAGTTGATCCTATATTTGTAGGACAATTTGGCAACATCTATTAAGCCCCAAATGCATAAGCTCTTTGACACATCAGTTCCGTTACTGAGAATCTGTATATGCTCCAGCATAGACTCAAAGATCTAAATACAAAGATATTAATTGTCACATGCTTAGTAGTAGTTACTAAGTAAACAGTTACTAATACAGTAAATAGTAAGTTACTTAGTAGTAAGTTACTAAGTAGTAAGTTACATAGTAGTAAGTTACTAATACATTAGTTACTACTAACTAATATATTTAAGGCTGGTTAAATATATTATATGACAGGGCCACAGGCAGTGGCTCACGCCTATAATCCCAGCACTTAAGAAGGCTGAGGCGAACAGATCACTTGAGGTTAGGAGTTCAAGACCACCCTGGCCAACATGGTGAAACCCTGTCTCTACTAAAAATACAAAAATTAGCAAGGCGTGGTATCACGTGCCTGTAATCTCAGCTACTCGAGAGGCTGAGGCACAAGAATCGCTTGAACTCAGGAAACAGAGGTTGCAGTGAGCCGAGATGTTGCCACTGCACTCTAGCCTGGGCCACAGAGCAAGACGCACTCAAAAAAACAAAAACAAAACCAAAAACAAAAAAATATACAGCTCTGCATCCTATCAACAAATATGACTTAAGCCTACCGTAACTAGGCATTATTTGAGGGGCCGAGAACTAAAACAGTTTCTCCTCTCACCATGCTAAGATTCCAGTTGGAGAAGACAGAAAATTGTTCTAAATGTTTGTAATAGTCAAGTGGTGAAATGCACTAAGAAGAAAAATAAGTCCGGGTAAGGAAGAAAAAGCGCTGGGACTGAGTGTGTGCAATTCTATGGGTCAAGGAAGGGGTCTCAGAAAACATATGGGGAGAAAGCTGAAGGAACTGAAATGCGCCTATCAGGAAAAGAGTTCCAGGCCGAAGGAACAGCTCATACAAAGGCCCTGAGGTCAGGGTGTCCTTGGCACACTGGAGGAATAGCAAAGGGGCCCAAGTGGTTTAAGGAGTGAGTGACGAGTAGGGGGAGGAGCTCACTGAGGTATTGGGGGGTGGCAGATCCCTGAAGGCCTAGTCAGGTTAAGATTTCAGCCCTGGAGGTCACTGACCTGAGATAAGACTTCTATTTTTTATTTTTATTATTATTTTTTTTTAATTTTATTTTTTTTGAGATGGAGTCTTGCTCTGTCGCCCAGGCTGGAGTGCAGTGGCCGGATCTCAGCTCACTGCAAGCTCCGCCTCCCGGGTTTACGCCATTCTCCTGCCTCAGCCTCCCGAGTAGCTGGGACTACAGGCGCCCGCCACCTCGCCCGGCTATGTTTTTGTATTTTTTAGTAGAGACGGGGTTTCACTGTGTTAGCCAGGATGGTCTCGATCTCCTGACCTCGTGATCCGCCCGTCTCGGCCTCCCAAAGTGGTGGGATTACAGGCTTGAGCCACCGCGCCCGGCCAAGACTTCTATTTTTTTTTTTTTTTAAATAATAACTTTATTGAAATATAATTCACATAACATACAATTCACTCATTGAAAGTGCACAATTCAGGCCAGGTACAGAGGCTCACACCTGTAATCCCAGCACTTTGGGAGGCCAAGGCTGGTGGATCACCAGAGGTGAGGAGTTCGAGACCAGCCTGGCCAACATGGTGAAACCCCAACTCTACTAAAAATACAAAAATTAGCCAGATGTGGTGGCACACACCTGTAATCCCAGCTACTCGGGGGGCTGAGGCTGGAGAATCACATGAACTCTGGAGATGGAGGTTGTAGCGAGCTGAGATCAGGCCACTACACTCCAGCCTGGGCGACAGAGCAAGACTCTGTCTCAAAAATAAGATAAAATGCATCACGTTACAGGGGCATGGCACGTTAGCAGCACCTAAAGCAAGGGGTGCAGAGTGAAAATGTACACTCTTCTGAGTGAGCACCCGGTGCTGATGGGGAGATGTTCACAGCTGCCCTCCTCTATGCCCGTTCCCGCCAGGAGAAGACGCTCTGCAGATTGTTCCAGTCGAGGATGCGTGACATATGGGGATGAGTCTGCAGAGCAGTGATCAGGGGAAGAGGCTGAGGAAGGCGGGCTGGGAAGGAATCAAGAATGAACAGCAGGGAAAGCTGAACTGCGATGCAGTCTCGATGAAGGCCTCAGCTGACTCCGTAGGGAGTGCCGGAACTGGGAGGGCCCTTCCGAGCAGGCTTGAGTTGAGACAGGAAACTGGGTCTTCAGACCCCCTTGCTATCAAGCGTTGAATGCAGTTGCCCTGGAAAAGGACAGGGCTCTGTGCAACCTGAGGACTCTCTACAGTCAAGGTAACACCTGCAGAGGGCCAGCGGGGGAGGGTGGGGCTCCCAGCAGTGACGGGAGTCAATCCTTCCCTCCTATCAGGAGGCTCGGGGTTGCCATCATAGGGTTACCATGGCTGGCCATTGGGCTGCACTCCTTGGGAGAGTAGGTACAGGGAAAGACTAAGTCCTCCCAGGACACCATCTGACCAGGCAGTCCTCCCTCCTCCACCATCCTCCTTTCCCTGGGAGATCTAGGGTTCGAATCTTGGGGTGGACTCAAGGAAGTGGGTATCAGAAGTCACCCAACCTGGGTCTGCCTTTGAGCAGGCAAGGAATCCCTTCCACACGGCCACACTCACTACCACTTGCCTTCTCTCTCTCTCTCTCTGCTCCCTCAATGCCCAACAAGCAGACCCCCCATAACAGAAAAATAGGACTCTGTAGCCTGCAGCCCTGCCCGTCAGTGGCCAGGTAGCCTTAGGTAAGGCAGCGCCTGTCACCTGTGACTCACTCCGCTTTCTCAACCATCCAACATGGATAAAGGTTCTTTTTACACAGGGTCTCCGGAGTCTCGCTCTGTGGCCCAGGCTGGAATGCAGCGGTGGGATCACAGCTCGCTGCAGCCTCAACCTCCTAGGCTCAAGTGATCCTCCCGCCTCAGCCTCCCACATAGCTGGGACCACATATGTGCACCACCACACCTGGCTGATAAAGGTTCATTTGGAGGCAGACCACTGTACCTAGAGCCCAGTGCCTGGCAGTCAAGGGGTCCTCACCAATGGAAGTTGTCGCGATTGTGCACAGGAACACACGCTTGACCTATAGAGAAATTATGAGGCAGTCAAGGGGTCCTCACCAATGGAAGCTGTTGTCGCTATTGTGCACAGGAACACACGCTTGACCTATAGAGAAATTATGAGGATGTGGTCGTAGGATGGCTTGGCGTCACGTGGAAAGATGGGTTTGTGCCGGTGGGGATTTCTTAGGGGAGATGGGTGCTCTTTATCTGCTGTGAGTTGAGTTCTGTGTCCGCAAAAAGATAAGGTGAAGACCCAACTCTGGTACCGCGAGTGTGACCTTATTTGGAAACAGTCTTGTTAGCTGTCATTAAGATGTAAGTTAAGATGAAGTCAGACTGGACAAGGGAGGGCCCTAAATCAAGTGACTGATGTCCTTTATAAGAAGAGAAGAGGGCCAGGCGCAGTGGCTCACTCCTGTCATCCCAGCACTTTGGGAGGCCGAGGCAGGGGGATCACGAGGTCAGGAGTTCGAGACCAGCCTGACCAACATGGTGAAAACCTGTCTCTACTACAAATACAAAAGTTAGCTGGGTGTGGTGGCACGTGCCTGTCACCCTAGCTACTCAGAAGGCTGTGGCAGGAGAATTGCTTGAACCCAGGAAGTGGAGGTTGCAGTGAGCCAAGATCATGCCACTGCACTCCAGCCTGGGCAACAGAGTAAAACTCTGTCTCAAAAAAAAAAAAAAAAAAGAGAGAGAGAGAGAGAGAGAAGAGGCTGGGTGCATGTCTTAATCCCAGCACTTTGGGAGGCCAAGGCAGGAGGATCGCTTGAGACCAGCCTGGGCAACATGACAAGACCCTGACTCTATAAAATTAGCTGGGTGTGGTGCTGTGCACCTGTAGTCCCAGCTACTCGGGAGGCTGAGGTGGGAGGATCGCTTGAGCCCAGGTGGTCAAGGCTGAAGTGAACTGTGATCGCTGCACTCCAGCCTAGGCAACAGAATGAGACACTATCTCAAAAAAAAAAAAAAAAAAGGAAAAGAAAAGAACCTTCCAGCACCTCTCCTGCCAAGAGGACAGATGAGAAGAAGACAGACAAGCCCCCTGAATCCGTGACCTGAATTGGGGGTGGAGAGAGAAAAGGGTTCCAGAGAGAGGATCAGACGGGAGGCAGTGAGTTTACAGAAATCACTGGAGGAGGTTTGGCTGTAAAAGGAGAAGAGAGAAAGAGGGAGGATAGCTGGAGGGGGGTGAGGCATCCTGAAGGCTTTTGAGTGTTTTGTTCTGTTTCTAACAAGAAGCCTTAAAAGCCTGTTGAAAAGTGATGGGGAGGGCTCAGTGGACTAGGAGAGGTGGTGGGAGGGAGGTGGGGAGGGTTCCGTGTCATGGATGGGGAGCAGGCTTGCAGAGAGGAAGAGATGATGGGGAGGACAGGTCTGTGTGTTTGGAAGAGGGGTTTGGAGTTTCTTTCTTGTTGTTTTTTGTTTTTTGAGACAGAGTCTGCTCTGTCGCCCAGGCTGGAGTGCAGTGGTGCGATCTCGGAATCTCAGCTCACTGCAACCTCCGCCGCCTCCCAGGTTCAAGCGATTCTCCTGCCCTAGCCTCCGGAGCAGCTGGGATTATAGTTGTGAGCCACCACACCTGGCTAATTTTTGTATTTTTAGTAGAAACAGGGTTTCACCATGTTGGCCAGGCTGGTCGCAAACCCCTGACCTCAAGTGATCCTCCTACTTCAACCTCGCAAAGTGCTGGGATTACAGGCATGAGCCACTGTCCCTGGCCAATGGGTGTTGGAGTTTCTAGCTTCGAGGACCCTCATGAGGGGGAGGTGAGGCCACCATCTGACTGAGAGGAAAGGGAAGGGTCAGGGATCACAGGTGTGAAGAGAGAAGAGAAGGAAGTTTAAAACAGTTACTACAAGCCAGGTGCAATGGCTCATGCCTGTAATTCCGGCACTTTGGGAGGCCAAGGCAGGTGGATCACTTGAGCCCAGGAGTTCGAGACCAGCCTGGGCAACCTGGCAAGCCCCTAACTCTATAAAAAATACAAAAATTAGCTGGGCTTGGTGGTGCACACCTGTAGTTCCAGCTACTCAGGAGGTGGAGGTGGGAGGATGACTTGAGCTCAGGAGGTTGAGGTGGCAGAGAGCCGTGATAGCCCCACTGCACTCCAGCCTGGGCCAAGAGTGAGACCCTGTCTCAAAACAAACAAACGAACAAACAAACAGTAGAGTAAAATAAAATAAAACAATGACTGCAGGGTGAGGAGGAGTCATGGAGCCCCAAGGTCCCTGGGAGGGTGGTAGCCCCTTAAAGAGGGCCATGGTAAATTTACATGAGTGCCCGACAATCTCGAGCTCAACTACCCCTTGACTTCCCCCAAATCCTCACCCCAGACAGAGCAAATTACTTTTGCTTCTGAAACTTCCACCAAGTCAATTGACCATTGAGCAGGATCACTACGTGATACTAGTTAAGAAGAGCATACACCTGTAGAAATCCAAATTTGTAGAGCCTTCTGTCCATAAACAATCAAAATCTCAGCCCAGGGAACAGACAGCAAGTGTATGACATATTTACAAGGTGCAGGGCTCCCAGCAATGGGCATTAAAAGGAACTTCGGGGCCAGGCACAGTGACTCACACCTGTAATCCCAATACTTTGGGAGGCCGAGGCAGGAGGATTGCTTGAGCCCAGGGATTCAAGACCAACATAGCAAGACCCAATCTCTACAAAAAAAAAAAAAATAATAATTAAAAATTGGACCAGATGTGGTGGCTCACGCCTGTAATCCCAGCACTTTGGGAGGCCAAGGCAGGCAGATCACGAGGTCAGGAGTTCGAGACAAGCCTGGCCAACATAGTGAAACTGCATCTCTACTAAAAATATAAAGATTAGCTAGGCATGGTGGCATGTGCCTGTAGTCCCAGCTACTTGGGAGGCTGAGACAGGAGAATCACTTGAACCCAGGAGGCGGAGGTTGTGGTGAGCTGAGATCACATCACTGTACTCCAGCCTAGGGAACAGAGCAAGACTCTGTCTCAAAAAAAAAAAAAAAAAAAAAAAGCAGGGCATGTGGCGTGCTCCTATAGTCCCAGCTATTTGGGAGGCTGAGGCAAGAGGATTGCTTGAGCCCAGGAGGTCGAGGCTACAGTGAGCTGTGATTACACCACTGGACGACAGAGTTAGACTCTGTCTCAAAAAAAAAAAAAATTAATTAAAAAAATAAAAGGGTCCAGGTGCAGTGGCCTGTAATCCCAGCACTTTGGGAGGCCAAGGCAGGTGGATCACTTGAGGTCAGGAGTCAGAGACCAGCCTGGCCAACATGGTGAAATCCTATCTCTACTAAAAATACAAAAATTAGGCAGGCGTGGTGGCAGGCGCCTGTAATCCCATCTACTCCGGAGGCTGAAGCAGGAGAATTGCTTGAACCCAGGAGGCGGAGGTTGCAGTGAGCCGAGATCACACCATTTCACTCCAGTCTGGGCGACAGAGCAAGACTCCATCTCAAAAATAAATAAATAAATAAAACAAAAGGAACCCTGTAGCCAGCTCTTTCTGATTCCAAAGGGTGGCCAAGAAGCTGGCTTCGTTCCTCGGGCACGGGTGGGAGAACCAGAGCAGGCTCCTCTCCCCCACGGTACCATCTGTGCCCAAGAACCGCTCTCTCCACGTGGCTGGCTCTATTTCGGCAAGAGAAAGAAGCTTCTCAGATGTGAAGCCCACGGGAGACCCACACGTATGAAGCAGGAGACAAAAAAAAAAAAAAAAAGCAGCTCAAAATAGATTCTGTCTACAGCAGAAAATGACCTGGTGCCAGAATGGAGAAAAGTGGCCAAAACGAGCCAGTTTCGAAGCTTTCTAGGGTGCACACCAGCATTCGATCTGCAACAGGGGGTACCTGGAGGACTTCAGGATCGTGTGGGCCCCTTGGGGGATGCAGACGAACCTCCCCCTTCATTCAGAAGCCCACCTCTATGGCCTGGCTTTTTAAAAAAACCCCATCTCCCGGGATGAACTGGAGGCAGAAGCCACAGCAATTACTTGGAAGGAAGATCTGGCTGCAGAAACACAGTGATCTGCATAGCAGGATGTTTCTAAGGCTCGTGGGAGCAAAGCCATGGTGGTTTCCAAGTAAACGGCTTTTTACAAATTAAGCACAGCTACAGACAACAGAAGCAAAAAATAGATAAATTGGATTACATCAAAATTTAAAACTTTTGTGCATCAAAGGATACTATTGTCACAGCGAAAAGGCAACCCAGGAGAACGGGAGACAATATTTATAAGTCATATATATATATATATATATATTCTTTTCTTTCTTTGAGACAGGGTCTTGCTCTGTCACCCAGGCTGGAGTGCAGTGGTGAGATCTCGGCTCACTGCAACCTCTGCCACCAGGGTTCAAGTGATTCTCATGCCTCAGCCTCCCAAGTAGCTGGAATGACAGGCACCCATCACCATCCTCAGCTAATTTTTGTATTTTTAATAGAGATAGGGGTTTCACCATGTTGGCCAGGCTGACCTTGAACTCCTGACCTCAAGTGATCCCAAAGTGCTGCGATTACAGGCGTGAGCTACCGAGCCTGGCCTGCAAGTCATATATCTGATAAGAGGTTAATATCCATATTATACATAAAGAACACCTACAATTCAATAATTTTTCTGAAATCTGATAAAAATGGATTTGAACAGACATTTGTCCAAAAGTATACAAATGGCCAATAAGCACATGAAACTATGTTCACCTTCAATAATCATTAAGAAAATGCAAATCAAAACCACAATGAGATAGCACTGTACCCTTTAGGATGGTCACTCAAGAAAAAATTGAAAATGAGTGTTGGTGAGGATGTGGAGAAATTGGAACTCTTCCCACTGCTGGTGGGAATGGGAAATAGCACAGCTATTGTTAAAAACAGTTTGACAGCCCCTCAAAAAATTAAGTAAAACATAAGGCCAGGTGTAGTGGCTCATGCCTATAATGCCAACGCATTGGGAGGCCGAGGCAGGAGGATCGCTTGTGCCGAGGAGTTTGAGACAAGCTTGGGCAACATAGTGAGACCCCATCTCTACAAAAAAAAAAAAAAAAAATACAAACATACAAAAATTGGTTGTGTGTACCTGTAGTCTCAGCTACTGGGAGGCTGCAGCAGAAGGATCGTTAGTGCCCAGGAGCTGGAGGCTGCAGGGAGCTGCACTCAAGCCTAGGCAACATAGCGAGGTCCTGTCTCTAAAAAACAACTTTTTTGGGCCGGGTGTGGTGGCTCACACCTGTAATCCCAGCACTTTGTGAGACTGAGGCAGGTGGATCACCTGAGGTCAGGAGTTCAAGACCAGCCTGGCCAACATGGTGAAACCCCCATCTCTACTAAAAATGCAAAATTAGTCGAGCCTGGTGGCACGTGCCTATAATCCCAGCCACTCAGGAGGCTGAGACAGGGGGATCACTTGAACCCAGAGGTGGAGTTTGCAGTGAGCCAAGATTGTGCCATTGCACTCCAGCCTGGGTGACACAGAATTACCTTATGAGCTAGCATTCCAAAGAACTGAAAGCAGGAACTCAAACATATTTGCACACCCACGTTCACAGCAGCATTATTCACAATAGCTAAAAGATAAATACAACCCGGCCGGGTACAGTGGCTCATGCCTGTAATCCCAGCACTTTGGGAGGCCGAGGCGGGAGGATCACGAGATCAAGAGATGCTGGCTAACACGGTGAAACATCCCGTCTCTACTAAAAATACAAAAAAATTAGCCGGGCATGGTGGCCGGCGCCTGTAGTTCCAGCTACTCAGGAGGCTGAGGCAGGAGAATCACTTGAATTCAGGAGGCGGAGGTTGCAGTGAGCTGAGATCGTGCCACTGCACTCCAGCCTGGGCAACAGAGCAATGCTCTGTTTCGGGGAAAAAAAAAAAAGACAAATGCAGCCCAACTGTCCACCAGCGGATGGATGGGTAAACCAAATGTGGTCTATCCATTACAACAGAAGATGACTCAGCTTACGAAGGAAACAAATCAACCTGGCACACGCTACAACATGGATCAACCTTGAGGACGTTGCGTTAAGTGAAATAAGTCAATCACAAAAGGGCAAATACTGCCTGACTCCACTGATATGAGTTACCCAAAGTCTCAAAATTATAAAGGCAGAAAGTAGAACAGCGGGTGCCAGGAGGTGGGGGGAGGCGGATGGAGAGTGAGTGTTTAACGGGGACAGAGCTTCAGTATGGAAAGATGGAAAAGTTCTGAAGATGGAGGTGGATGACGGTTATGTCACAGTGTGAAAGTATTGAATGTCATTGAACCGTACGCCTCAACATGGTTAACATGGCATGGTTTATGTTATGGACATTTTGAAACTATTTTTGAAAAGGTTTTAAGGCTGGGTGTGGTGGCTCACGCCTCTAATCCCAGCACTTTGGGAGGCTGAGGGGGATGGATCAACTGAGGTCAGGAGTTCAAAACCAATCTGGTCAATATGGTGAAACCCTGTCTGTACTAAAATTACAAAAATTAGCCAGGCATTATGGCACACATCTGTAATCCCAGCTACAGGGGAGGCTGAGGCAGGAGAATCGCTTGAACCCAGGAGGCAGAGGTTGCGATGAGCCAAGGTCATGCCACTGCACTCCAGCCTGGGTGACAGAGTGAGACTCCGTCTCAAAAAAATAAATAAGTAAAATAAATAATTGCTAAATAAATAAAATAAACATGTTTTAATAACTACTGAACTAAAATTTTTTTAAAAAGCACAAGATTCCCTTCCATAATTCAGGAAACATCTAGAAATCTGCCAGTCTATGATTCAGTGAGCAACTTCAGGGTCAGACATCCACAAGTCATCCCCAATTGCCCAGAATCCAGGCTCCCTGAGCTCATAAGGAGGAAATAAACAATGGAAATCCAATCCAACCCCCTTCTCTTTCTTTTTTTTTTTTTTTTTTTTTTTTTTTTTTTTGAGAGTTTTGCTCTTGTTGCCCACGCTGAAGCGCAATGGTGCAATCTCGGCTCATTGCAACCTCTGCCTCCCAGGTTCAAGCAATTCTCCTGCCTCAGCTTCCCAAGTAGCTGGGATTACAGGCGTGTGCCACCATGCCCGGCTAATTTTTTGTATTTTTAGTACAGGCAGGGTTTCACCATGTTAGCCAGGCTGGTCTCGAACTCCTGACCTCAGGTGATCCACAGGTGTGAGCCACCGCACCAGGCTCCCTTCTTTTTTAAACATCAGAGTCAGCCTGTTTTAGGTGTTGACTTGAGGTTAAGAGATGTCCAGATAGCTGTTAAGGCATTATTTCTGGGTGTGCTTGTGAGAGTCATCTCAGAAGAGACTGGCATTTGTGGGTTTTGTTTTTGTTGTTTTTTGAGACCGGGTGTCACTCTGACACCCAGGCTGGAGTGCAGTGGTGTGAATGAACAGGGCTCACTTTAGCCTCAACCTCCTGGGCTCCAGTGATCCTCCCACCTCAGCCCTCTGAATAGCTGGAGTTACAGACACACGCCACCACACCTGTCTAATTTTTGGATTTTTTGTAGTGACAGGGTATCGACATGTTGCTCAGGCTGGTCTCGAACTCTTGGGTTTAAGCAATCTGCCCACCCCAGCCTCCCAAAGTGCTGGGATTACAGGTGTGTGCCACCACACCCAGCCGAGACTGGCATTTGAATCAGTTAATTGTGTCAGGGAGTTCTGCCCTCTCCCAATCTGGGCAGGCACCATCCAATTGTCAGTGGGGCTGGAGAGGATAAAAGAGCAGAGAAAAGGTGAATTCTCTCTCTCTCCTGGACCTAGGACACCCATCTTCTCCCACCCTAGCACATCAGAATGCCAGGTTGTCTGGTCTTTCGGACTTGGACTGAGCCATGCTGCTGGCTTCACCAGTTCTCCAGCTTGTAGATGGCACACTCTCCAGCTTGAGAGTGTCAGCCTTGATAATCTTGTGAGCCAATTTCCATCGTAATCCTCTTCTCATTTATCTATATCATTATCTATCTATCATGTATCTATCTGTCATCTATCTATATCATCTATCTATCCATCATCTATCTATCACCTATCATTTATCACCTATCTATCTATCATCTATCTATCATTTATCTATCACCTATCTATCTATCTATATCTATCATCTATCTATTATCTATCTATCTATCATCTATCACCTATCTATCATCTATCTATATCTATCATCTATCTGTCCATCATCTATCACCTATCTATCTATCATCTATCCATATCTATCATCTATCTATCTGTCATCTACCTATCTATCTATCTATCTGTCATCTATCTATCTATCTGCCTATCTATCTATCTGTCATCTATCATCTATCTGTCATCTATCTATCATCTGTCTGTCTATCTATCTATCTATCTATCTTCTATCTATCATCTAGCTAGCTAGCTATCATTTATCTATCTATCATCTGTCTATCTATCTAATCTCCTGTTGGTTCGGTTTCTCTAAAGAACCCTGACACAATACACTGTTCCTATTCGTTCGAAACATCATCTTCATTCTGCAGGATTCATCTCTCGCCAACATGCTGGCCGGACGGGCCATGGTCTGTCTGCGGGTGCTGTCTGTCATCTATCAGCTAGGAATCGAGTTAGCACATGCAAATGCTGCTCCTCGGCACTGCCCGTGTGTCGGGCTTGGCTCATCCTGCGTCCTCAGCAGAGCCCAGCGCTTGTCTTTGCCCTTGGCCCTGGGCTCCAGGAAACATTTACACTTTCTGCTTAAATCCTAAGAAACTGGATCTGGCCAAGCACTTTCCCCAGATTTAGCCACTTTTCTTGTTTCGATTGCAAATATCTTATCTATTCTCTTGAGATATAAACAGCACGAAGGGATGATTTGGTGGGTTCATCTGACACCAGATCCATTCAGATGCTGAGTCTGGGGTGCTGTGTGTGGACAAAACATGGGGTAGATAAAAGCGGGCATGTCCCCCAGGAGGCAGTACTTACTTCCTGGCCACTCTCAGGGACCCACTTGGCTCCCAAAGCTAAGCTTGGAGCTCCCACTGCCTATCTCAAGAGGGAGCCTAGGCCGAGTGCAGTGGCTCGCGCCTGTAATTCCAACACTTTGAGAGGCTGAGGTGGAAGGATCGCTTGAGCCCAAGAGTTCAAGACCAGCCTGGGCAACATAGTGAGACCCCATCTCTACAAAAAAAGTTTGAAAATTAGCCGAGTATGGTAGCACATGCCTGTAGTCCCAGCTACTCAGGAGGCTGAGGTGAGAGAATCGCTTGAGCGCAGGAGTTCGAGGCTGCAGTGAGCCATGATCACACCACTGCATTCCAGCCTGGGCAACAGAGCAAGACCCTGTTTCTCTTAAAAAAAAAAAAAAAAAATTAAAAGGGAGCATGAAGTTCAAGTGTTCCAGAAACATGGAAGGGGAGACAATCATTTCTTTGAGCAACATGGGTACAAAAATATAGCTAGGTGGGATGCATAAGATCTACTATTTGGTAACACAACAGGGTAACTACAGTCAACATTAATTACCATACATTTTAAAATAACTAAAAGAGGCTGGGCACGGTGGTTCACTCCCGCAATCCCAGCACTTTGGGAGGCCGAGGTGGGTGGATCATCTGAGGTCAGGAGTTCAAGACCAGCAAAGCCCCATCTCTACTAAAAATACAAAAATGAGCAGGGTGTGGTGGTGTGCGCCTGTAATCCCGGCTACTGAGGAGGCTGAGTCCCACTGTGCAGGATTGCGCCACTGCACTCCAGCCTGGATGACAGAACAAGACTCCATCAAAAAAATAAAAATAACTAAAAGAGTATAACTGGAATGTTTGTAACATGAAGAAATGATACATGTGGCCAGGCACACTGGCTTATGCCTGTAATCCCAGCACTTTGGGAGGCTGAGGCAGGAGGATCGCTTGAGCCCAGGAGTTTGAGGCCATACTAGACAACATGGTGAGACCCCATCTCAAGAAAACATAAAATTGATTAAAAATTTTTTAACAAAATGTGAAACATCACAAATGAGGGTTCTCTGTAAGTTCTCCGTCCTGTTGATTAGATGCTTAGAAGCATTTTTTTTTTTTTTTTTTTTTCAGGACAGGGTCTCACTCTGTCACCCAGGTTGGAGTGCAGTGGCATGATCTTGGCTCACTGCAACCTCCACCTCCCTGGTTCAAGCGGTTCTTGTGCCACAACCTCCTAAGAAGCCAGGATTACAGGCACACACCACCACACCCTGCTAATTTTTGTATTTTAGTAGAGACAGGGTTTCACCATGTTACCCAGGCTGCTCTCGAACGCCTGGCGTCAAGAGATCCACCTGCCTCGGCCTCACAAAGTGCTGAAATTACAGGTGGTATGAGCCACCACGCCCGACCAGATGCATTCTTTCTGAGTTCCACAGAAGGGGCCCCTGTTGACCCTGAGAACTGCTTTCTGGAGCACTCCTCCTATTTCCAGGCGGGACTCCTTCCTAGAGTGAATATCCCAAGCTTCATTTGAAAAGAGCTACAATGATGAGGCAAGAAGCCTTTGCCCAACCCTCCCCAAGGGCTGGCCATGAACCTTACTCCTATTTTTAAAGCATTAGCTCAATGAGGTGGCAGTGAGGTCCAGGTATCCACTTTTCTTGATTAAACCAAGAATGGCTTTGCCTTCTGGAAGGTACAATTCCAGACGGGGTGTTGGGTTCGATTCAGGCTTGGGGGGCCTCCTGGGCAGGGCAGCACCGCAAGTCAGCACCTGGTGTGGGGCCAAGATTACATTTCCTGTCCCCAGGTCCAGTGCATGGATACACAGGCTGGCAAATCGGTCCACACTGTGACTGCGGGGCTTCCTTCCCTCCTTCCCTGGCTTGTATCTAAGGATGCTTCCCTCATCCCCAGACCCCAAGGATGCCTTTCCAGCTTGGTTTGGGTTTTTGGTGTTTTGTTTGTTTTTGTTTGTTTTTTTTTGTTTTTTTTTTTTTTTTGAGACAGAGTCTCACCCTGTTGCCCAGGCAGGAGTGCAGTAGTGTGAACTCAGCTCACTGCAACCTCTGCCTCCCAGGTTCAAGCGATTCTCCTGCCTCAACCTCCTGAGTAGCTGGGATTACAGGCTCACGCCACCACGCCCAGCTAAATTTTGTATTTTTAGTAGAGACGAGGTTTCACCATGTTGGCCAGGCTGGTCTGGAACTCCTGACCTCAGGTGATCTGCCCACCTCAACCTCCCAAAGTGCTGGGATTACAGGCGTGAGCCACCGCACCCCGCCTGGTTTGAGTTTTAAGTGTCACCAGAGGCAGACTGGGGACTCCAGGACAGAGACTCCCTCTTCCTTACTTACATTTCAGCCCAGCCATGGCCATGACCCATATTGTCTCCCCAAAATGTATGAAGGCTACTCAGCTGCAAAGTGAGGGGTTGACTCTCACCCCAAAATGTGGAGGGTTGGCTGGACGCAGTGGCTCATTCCTGTAATCCCAGCACCTTGTGAGGCCGAAGCAGGAGGATCGCTTGAGGCCAAGAGTTTGAGACCATCCTGGGCAATACAGCCAGACCCCATATCTTAAAAAAAAAAAAAAGGCAAAAAATTGGAGGGTCCTGGGGTGTCAGGGCTGATGTGTTCTAAGGTCACTCTGACCCACCCTCTTCCTTTCAGATGAGGAAACTGAGGCTGAGAACGCAGGTAAGCCTATCCGGGGCCACAGCGGGGCTTCCAAACTCCCAGGTCCTCCTCCCTGGTGCAAAGACCACAGGATACCCGGGAATGGATCACCTCAACAGACAGCACAGGGACGTGGTTAAAAGCGCAGGCCCGGGGCTCACACTGCCCAGGCTTAGCCTCTGCTCAGTCACTTACCAACCCCAGGACACCGAATACAGTGTCTACTAAAAATACATTTAACTCCTCTTTAATAGCTATTGAGCTTCAGAGAGTCCATTCATAAAATAGATAAAAATAGAAGCTGTTTCATACAATAAATGCCCGATATCTGACATGCAGTGAAGCACTCAATAAATTCTAGATATTATTGTTATTAATGTTGACATCTTTCATTGGATTCTCTTTGTGAATTACAGCAAGCTTATAGGCTGGGGGAGAAATTGAGAGCACTTCTTTGCTATTTGTGGCCAGGCTTGTAAATCTGAAGGGTTGCTTTGGTTTGCTATTAGCATTCAGTTGCGCCTAGAGATACTGCATAAATTTTTAAAAGCCTGTTTATGCCAGGTGTCGTGGCTCACGCCTGTAATTTCAACATTTTGGGAGGCTGAGGTGGGAAGACAACTTGAGTCCAGGAGTTTGAGACCAGCCTGGACAACATAGTGAGACCCTGTTTCTTTTTCTTTTCTTTCTTTCTCTCTTTCTTTTCTTTAATTCTCTCTCCTTCCTTCCTTCGTTCCTTCTTTCTTTCTTTCTTTCTCTTTCTTTCTTTCTTTTTCTTTTCTTCTTTTCTTCTTTCTTTCTTTTTAAAAAAGCCTATTTGTGATGACTATTCTAGACATACTTTACTTCAATGGAAGAGGATATTTGATATTATATCTTCCTGAATAAATATACATAAACTATCCTATGAAAAAAAAAAAAAAAAACCAGCCAGGCGCAGTGGTTCATGCCTGTAATCCCAGCACTTTGGGTGGGTGAAGTGGGTGGATCATGAGTTCAGGAGATCAAGACCATCCTGGCTAACATGGTGAAACCTGGTCTCTATTAAAAATACAAAAAAGTAGCCGGGTATGGTGGCAGGTAGCTGTAGTCCTCCTCAGGAGAACTGAAACAGGAAGAAATGTTAATATATGAACAGTGAACAGAATGAACAATCATCGTCGTCATCCTCAATATCGATGATAATCAGCGTTCATCAGGCAACAGGCAAGGCGGGAGAAGGAAGGAAGAAAAGGAAAAAGAAGGAAAACAAAAAGGAAAAAGGAAAAAGAAGGCGGGAAGAAAAAGAAAAGGAAGGAAAAGGAAAAACGGCGAACCATAATAAATATCTAATATGGTAGGTGCAGTATCTTACACCTGTAATCCCAGCACTTTGGGAGGCCAAGGCAGGTGGATCACGAGGTCAGTAGTTCGAGGCCAGCCTGACCAAAATTGTGAAACCCTGTCTCTACTAAAAATACAAAAATTAGCCAGGCGTGGTGGCACACGCCTGTAATCCCAGCTACTTAGGAGGCTGAGGCACGAGAATTGCTTGAACCCGGGAGGCGGGGGTTGCGGTGAGCCGAGATCACGTCACTGCACTCCAGCCTGGGCAACAGAGTGAAACTCCACCTAAAAAAAAAAAAAAAAAAAAAAAAAAAAAATTCCAGCTCTATCCAAAAAACAGGCAATAACAAATGCTGGCAAGGATGTGGAGAAGGGGGAACCCTCATATACTCTTGGTAGGAATATAAATTAGTACATCTACTATAGAGAACATTTTGGAGGTTCCTCAAAAAACTAAAAATAGAGCTATGACACGATCCAGCAATCCCACTGCTAGATTTATCCCCAAAAGAAAGGAAATCAGTCTATCAAAGAAATCTCTGCATTTCATGTTTATTGCACTACTGTTCACAGTAGCCAAGATTTGGAAGCAACTTAAGTGTCCATCGACAGATGAACGGATAAAGAAAATGTGGTAGTTATACACAATGGAGTACTATTCAGCCATAAAAAAGAATGAGATTCTGTCACTGGCAACAACATGGATGGAACCGAAGTTCTTTCTGTCAAGTGAAATAACCCAGGCACAGGAAGACAAAGTTTGCATGTTCTTCCTTATTTGTGGGAGCTAAAAATTAAAATAATTGAACTCAGGCCATGTGTGTTGGCTCACACCTGTAGTCCCAGCACTTTGGGAGGCTGAGGCAGGTGGATCACTTAAGGTCAGGAGTTCAAGACCAGCCTGGCCAACATGGTGAAACCCCATCTCTCCTAAAAATACAAAAATTAGCCGACCATGGTAGCTGGAGCCTGTAATCCCAGCTACTTGGGAGGCTGAGGCAGGAGAATGGCCTGAGCCTGGGAGGTGAAGGATGCAGTGAGCCGAGATCATGCCACTGCACTCCAGCCTGGGTGACAGAGCAAGTCTCCATCTAAATAATTAATTAATTAATTAAAACAAAATAAAATAATTGAACTCAGAGACAGAGAATAGAAGGATGATTACCAGAGGCTGGGAAGGGTAGGTGGCAGGGGGCGGGAGAAAGAGGGGATGGTTAACGGGTGCAAAAAATAGTTAGAAAGAATGAATAAGACCTTGTATTTGATAGTACCACAGGGTGACTATAGGCAATAGGAATTTAATTGTGCATTTTAAAATAACGAAAAGAGTATAAATGGATTGTTTGTAACACAAAGGATAAATGCTTGAGGAGATGGATACCCCATTTATCCTGATGTGGTTTCTTTTTGAGACACAGTCTCGCTCTGTCGCCCAGGCTGGAGTGCAGTGTCACTATCTCAGCTCAGTGCAACTTCTGCCTCCCGGGTTCAAGCAATTCTCCTGCCTCAGCCTCCCGAGTAGCTGGGATTACAGGCATGTCCCACCACACTCGGTTCATTTTTGTATTTTTAGTAGAGACAGGGTTTCACCATGTTGGTCAGGCTGGTCTCGAACCCCTGACCTCATGATCCACCCACCTCAGCCTCCCAAAGTGCTGGGATTACAGGTGTGAGCCACTGCACCTGGCCCCCCGATGTGATTATTATACATTGCATACCAGTATCAAAATATCTTATATGCCCCATCAATATATACACCTACGATGCACCCACAAAAATAAAAAACAAAAAAATTTGAGGCCTTGGTCAAAGATTAGGACGGATCTCAAGGTTTTGTCCCTGGAAGTCCTTTTCACCCTTCTGCACTCACCTCTGCACACATTTCTGTCTTTAAATGACATCCATCAATCAACTACACTGATGTCGTTGTAGTGCTGCTCACTGCACAATCAGGACTGTTTGCCGAGTAAGCATTTGGGACATCACGCCATGGGGTCGCCACTGAGGCAGAGCCAAAGGTGAGTAACTGTGGCAACTCACAATGCAGTATTCTGGTGGAAAAAACCAACCAAGTAAAAAAACAGTCCACAAGAAGATTCCTGCCTCCCTCCCTCCCTCATTCCCTTCTTTCATTCTCTCTCTTTTTTTTTTTTTTAGACGGAGTCTCGCTCTGTCACCCAGGCTGGAGTACAGTGGTGCCATCTCTGCTCACTGCAAGCTCCGCCTCCTGGGTTCACGCCGTTCTCCTGTCTCAGCCTCCCGAGTAGCTGGGACTACAGGCGCCCGCCACCTCACCCGGCTAGATTTTTGTATTTTTTAGTAGAGACGGGGCTTCACCGTGTTAGCCAGGATGGTCTCGATCTCCTGACCTCGTGATCCGCCCGTCTCGGCCTCCCGAAGTGCTGGGATTTCAGGGATTACAGGCGTGAGCCACCGTGCCCGGCTTGCTTTCTTGCTTTTCTTTTCTCTTTTTCTTTTCTTTTCTTTTCTTTTCTTTTCTTTTCTTTTCTTTTCTTTCTTTCTTTCTTTCTTTTCTTCCTTTTTTCCTTTCTTCCTTTCTCCCTCTTTCTTTCTTTCTTTTTCTTTCTTTCGCCTTCTTCTTTCCTTCTGCCCCCTTTCCTTTTTTCTTTCCTTTCTTTCTTCCTTTTTCCTTTCCTTTTGTCTCTTTCTCTCTTTTGTCTTTCTCCTCTTTCTTTCTCTCTCCATCTTTCCTTCTCTCTCTTTCTTGCTTTCTGTGTGTGTGTGTGTGTGTGTGTGTGTCCTGACATTCGTGACTCCAGCTCCCCATGATGCAGCGTCTTTGTGAGATCCAGTGGAGATTTTCTTTCTGCCTGGATGGCAAATCTGGGGCAGGAAAGCAGAGAAAGCATCAGGAAGCCAGGCCTGGTGACACACACTACAGCTACTCAGGAGACTGCCGCTAGAGGATGGCTTGAGCCGGGGAGTTCAAGGCTGCAGGGAGCTATGATCTCACCACTTCATTTCAGCCTGGGTGACACAGCAAGACCTGTCTAAAAGTGTTAGAGAACTGCCACTTAATGCTAGCAAAGGGAAATTGCACTAGGAAAACATATGCATAATTTAACAAAAGGAACAAGAATATTTGATGAAGGTGCAGGAGGAACATTCTCTCATACACGGTTAGAGAATGAATTAGTATCAACTTTCTAAAACTCCTACCCAAGTAAATATAGTCAAAGTCTTACATTTTAAAAGTATATCGTTTTGGTCTGCATATTTGTGTGTGTACAGAAAACACTGGAAGGTGCTAGGCAAACATTTATAGTGGTTTTACCCATTGAAGCAACAGGAATTATTTTTCTTTTTATGTTTTCTTATAATTTCTTCCAATGCTTCTGCATTTCCTCAAAAATAGCTTTTCTTTTTTTGAGACAGAGTCTTGCTCTGTTGTCCAGGCTGGGGTGCAGTGACGTGATCTCAACTCACTGCAATCTCCACCTCCTGGGTTCAAGCAATTCTCTTGTCTCAGTCTCCTGAGTAGCTGAAATAACAGGCATGCGCCATCATGCCCGGCTAATTTTGTATTTTTAGTAGAAATGGGGTTTCACCCTTTTGGCCAGGCTGGTCTCGAACTCCTGACCTCAAGTGATCCACCCGCCTCGGCCTCCCAAAGTGCTGAGATTACAGGCGTGAGCCACTGCACCCAGCCCAAGAAAAGACATCTTTAAAAGGAAGGGGGAGGGAAAGAAAGGGCCAGACAAATGTGGGCACCCAGGGAGATGCCTTCATTTGCACACTTGAGCCAGGTCAGGTCCACCTGGGGGGCAGAGGGGGAAACTGAACTTCCAAAGTGATATTTCTCCCAACACAAAGACAAGAGACCATGGTTACAGCTAGTTCTGTGGCCCAGGGCAGGCAATCTAATCCCTCTGAGACTCGGTTGTTTTGTTTTGTTTTGTTTTGTTTTTGAGACAGAGTCTTGCTCTGTCACCCAGGCTGGAGTGCAGTGGCATGATAGCTCACTGCAACCTCTGCCTACCAGGTTCAAGTGATTCTCCTGCCTCAGCCTCCCGAGTAGCTGGGACTACAGGCGCCCACCACCACGCCTGGCTAATTTTTTGTATTTTTAGTAGAGATGGGGTTTTACTGTGTTAGCCAGGATGGTCTCAATCTCCTAACCTTGTGATCTGCCTGCCTCGGCCTCTCAAAGTGCTGGGATTACAGGCGTGAACCACCACGCCTTGCTTGCTTGCCTTCTTTTCTTTCTTCCTTCCTTCCTTCCTTCCTTCCTTCCTTCCTTTCTTTCTTTCTCTCTCTCTCTCTTTCTTTCTTTCTTTCTTCTTTCCCCTTTCTTCCTTCTGCCCCCTCTTTTCTTTTTTCTTTCCTTTCTTCCTTTCTGTCCCTATCTCTTCCCTTTTCTTTTGTCTCTTTCTCTCTTTTGTCTTTCTCCTCTTTCTTGCTCTCTCCTTCCTTCCTTACTTCTCTCTCTTTCTTGCTTTCTCTCTCTCTCTCTCTCTGTGTAGTAGTAGTAGTATTGTGGTAGTATTGTGTGTGTGTGTGTGTGTGTGTGTGTGTGTGTGTATGCTGATGTTTATGACTCCAGCTCCCCACGATGGAGTGTCTTTATCTGTGGGATCCAGTGGAAATTTTGTTTCTGCCTGGATGGCAAATCTGGGGCAGGAAAGCAGACAAAGTATCAGGAAGCCAGGCCTGGTGACACACACTACAGCCTCAGGGAGACTGCCGCTAGAGGATGAGCAGGCCGGGGGAGTTCAGGCTGCAGGGGAGCTATGATCTCACCACTTCATTTCAGCCTGGGTGACACAGCAAGACCCTGTCTCTTTAAAAAAAAAAAAAAAAAAAAGTGTTAGAGAACTGCCACTTAATGCTAGAAAAGGGAAATTGCACTAGGAAGAGCAATGTGCATAGTTAACAAAGGAACAAGAATATTTGATGAAGGTGCAGGAGGAACATTCTCTCATACACGGTTAGAGAATGAATTAGTATCAACTTTCTAAAACCCTACCTGGCAAATATAGTCAAAGTCTTTACATTTTAAAAGTATATAGTTTTTGGTCTGTGCATATTTGTGTGTGTACAGAAAAACACTGGAAGGTGCTAGGCAAACATTTGTAGTGGTTTTACCTAGTTGAAGGAATTATGGATAATTATTTTTCTTTTTATGTTTTCTTATGATTTCTTCGAATGCTTCTGCATTTCCACAAAAAAGATTTTTTTTTTTTTTGGAGACAGAGTCTCACTGTCACCCAGGCTGGAGTGCAGTGGCGCGATCTCAGCTCACTGCAACCTCTGCCTCCCGGGTTCCAACAATTCTCCTGCCTCAGCCTCCTGCATAGCTGGGACGACAGGCACCCGACACCATGCCTGGCTGATTTTTTTAATATTTTTGGTAGAGACGGGGTTTCACCATATTGGCTAGGTTGGTCTCGAACTCCTGACCTTATGATCTGCCCACCTCGGCCTCCCAAAGTGCTGGGGTTACAGGTGTGAGCCACCGCGCCCAGCCTATTCTTTCTTACTTTTTTAGAGACAGGGTCTTGCTCGGTCATCCAGGCTGGAGTGTAGTGGCGCAGTCATAGCTCTCTGCAGTCTCCAACTTCTGGGCACAAGTGATCCTCCCATTTCAGCCTCCTGAGTGGCTGGGACCATATTTGGCTCTTTTATTTTATTTTATTTTTTTCTTTTCAGAGAGATGAAGGCTCACTATGATGCCCAGGCTGGTGTCAAACTCCTGAGCTCAAGCAGCCGTCTGAACCTCTGCCTCCCAAAGTGCTGGGATTACATATGTGAGCCACCGCGCCCATTTGATTTGTACTTTTTAATCCGAAGCTGTTCTGGTGTTCGGACTGACTTGCTTCCTGACCACAGATTTAGACGTCACTGCAGTACTGATTCTGCAGTGCCCTGAGGCACGTGTCCTCCTGTGTAGGGAGTCCTTATGGTCCCTTCAGGGCTTGATTCTTCTCAAATGTTTAAGCATTTTTATTTATGTGTGTATATATATATATATTTTTTTAGATAGAGTCTTGCTCTGTTGCCCAGGCCGGAGTGCAGTGGCACAATCTCAGCTCACTGCAACCTCTGCCTCCCAGGTTCAAGCCTCCCGAGCAGCTGGGACTGCAGACATGTACCACCACACCTGGCTGATTTTTTTTTTTTTTTTTTTTTTTGAGACAGAGTCTCGCTCTATCACCCAGGCTGGAGTGCAGTGGTGCCATCTCAGCTCACTGCAAGTTCCGCCTCCCAGGTTCACGCCATTCTCTTGCCTCAGCCTCCCCAGTAGCTGGGACTACAGGTGCCTGCCACCACGCCCAGCTAATTTTTTGTATTTTTAGTAGAGACGGGGTTTCACCGTGTTAGCCAGGATGATCTCATCTCTTGACCTTGTGATCCGCCCACCTCGGCCTCCCAAAGGGCTGGGATTACAGGTGTGAGCCACGGCACCCGGCCCAATTTTTGTATTTTTGGTAAGAGATGGGGTTTCACCATGTTGGCCAGGCTGGTCTCAAACTCCTGACCTCAAGTGATCCACCCGCCTCGGCCTCCCAAAGTGCTAGGATTACAGGCATCAGCCACCACTCCCAGGCTCAAATGTTTAAGCACTTTCAAGTTTACACTCCGTGAAATTTGCACTCACTTGATATTCCGGTGAAGCTGAGGGGTATGGGCTTTTCCCAATCCAAGCGTCTTTATTACATCTTTTTCCCAGTATGGATGTCCTTTTGTACTTTGGGGTTGTTTTTGTCTGTGTTTTGAAACAGAGTCTTTCTCTGTTGCCCAGGCTGGAGTGCAGCAGTGCCATCATAGCCCACTGCAGCCTCAAGCAGTCCTCCCGCCTCAGCCTTCCGAGTGGCTGGGACAACAAGCATGTGCCACCATGATCAGCTAATTTTTTTTTTTTTTTTTTTTGTAGAGATGGGGGTCTCACTATGTTGCCCAGGTGGATCGCAGACTCTTGGCCTCAAGCAGTCCACCCACCTTGGCCTCCCAACGTGCTGGGATAACAGGCATGAGCCACCATGCCCAGTGAAGCAAAGCACTTCATATGCTCTCCCTGCTCCAGAGACAGAGGCCACTTCCCAAGAAGATATGAGGCCATGGATAGGCAGTGAGCTGGCAATCCGTGCTTAGCTTTATTTCCTGGAATTGGCAAGGGGAGTCACTGCTCTCAATTGGACATCGAACTTCCAAATGGTGAAAAAGGAGGGTTGTGTGTATATCATGGGTGTGTGTGTGTGTGTGTATGTGTGTGTGTGTGTGTGAAAGAGAGAGAAAGATTGAGTTTGGCAGCCAGACACAGTGACTGACACCTGTAATCCCAGCACTTTGTGAGGCTGAGGCAGGTGGATCACTTGAGGTCGGAAATTTGAGACCAGCCTGGCCAGCATGGTGAAACCCCATCTATACTAAAAATACAAAAAATTAGCTGGGCATAGTGATGCACGCCCGTAATCCCAGCTACTTGGGAGGCTGAGCAGGAGAATCGCTTGAACCCAGGTGGCAGAGGTTGCAGTGAGCCGAGATCACACCACTGCACTCCAGCCTGGGCAACAGAGCAAGACTCCATCTAAAAAAAGAAAAGAAAGAAAAAAGAAAATAAAAGAAAGACTCTGGGAAGCTACAGAGAGAGGATACCAGAGTTATTTCGCCCTGGGCTGTAGTCATCCTTGTTGGAATCTGACTTCATTCATCCCATGGAATTTGGGAAGGGGGTGTATATGGAATAAATGTGTCTGGGATAGCTGCATTCAGCATTGCACCCCAACTAGGAAATGGATCACCTTCTCAGGACAACTTGATCAGCTGCCTGCTTGGGGTCAGAAGTAAGGGCTTAACCAGGACCTCCACAGAAGTCCGTCCCTGGATACAAACAGGGAGGCGGTGTAACACCTAGCTTCTTATTGCATGCAGATATCAGCTGGCCACGTATTGTTCACCACCTTCAGAGGCCATCTCTGCCAAGCATCTATTCTAGATCCTACGGCTGTGATCACGCACTGGTGGGTGTGAAAGAAGCGTCAGGACTTTCCAACCCAACCCACAGGGTCTTTCTTCTTAGCTAGTCTCTGGCTTCTGTTGATGTGGCTGCGGGGACGGCTCTCTCCCTTACAGGACTGTCATGCCATCCACGTGCAGTGTGAGTCAGCCTTTCCTGGGTGGTTGAAGAATCTCAGTGTGAGTTGACATTATTATATTATATTAAAGCATATGAAATTGTATTAATTTAATTTCAATAGAGACTGTGTTGCTCAGGCTGGAGTGCGGCGGCTCTTCACAGGTGTCATCTCACTGCTGCTCCGTGTCTGACCTGGGCTGGTTCACCTCTCCTTAGGCAGCCTGGTGGTCCCCTGCTCTGGGAGGTCACCAATTAATGCCAGCTCCTGGGACCCGGCGATCCCCTCACCTCAACCTCCCAGGAGCTGGGACCTGAGGCATGAGCCACCACCATGGCTGGTTGACGTGTGTGCAGAAATGTCATCCTGGTGACAAGGAGAGAATGTGATGCCCCTGTTTATAAGAGCCCAGTGCAGCTATAATGGGGTTACCAAGTGTCTATCAGTGCTCGGACAAAAAGTCTTCCATGAGAAGGAGTGAGGCTCAGCCGGGCACAGTGGCTCAGCTCTATAATCCCAACATTTTGAGAAGCAGAGGAGGGAGGATTGCTTGAGGCCAGGAGTTCGAGACTAGCCTGGGCAACACAGTGAGACCCAGCCCCCCCTACCCTCCCCCACACACAAAATTAAAAAATTAGCCTAGCATGTTTGCAAGTGCCTGTGGTCCCAGCTACTCGGGAGGCTGAGTCGGGAGGATTGCATGAGCCCAGGAGGTTAAGGCTGCAGTGAGCTACGATAACATCACTGCACTGCAGCCTGGGCAACAGAGCAAGACCCTGCCTGTAAAAAAAAAAGAAATTAAAACATTAATAATAAAAATAAAGATCACTGGGCAGCTTAAAACTCAGGTTATCTCTGTAGCCAGTGCTGCAAGGCATTGACCATTAGCATTGACCAGTGTCTTCAAGAAGCTTCCATCAGAGGCTGCAAAATGGTACTCACAGGCCAAGTCCAGCTGTAGATTGCCTTGATTGGCCCATGAAGAGTTTGAAAATAATTGTAACTAACTGCCAATATTCAAACATTTGGAGATTTCCTGTGGAAAAAACAATCTGCATTTTCCTGTTCTCTGGCCACGCAGAGCCCACATTCGGGCCTAGTAAGTGCGCAGGAGCTGGGCTACAAATGCAGCTACCCCCTTTAGAGTTGGCCTCGATGCCCACAGGCCTCTCTCCCAGGGGCCAGGTCTGCTCAGGCCTGTGGACACCTCACCAGCCCTGCTGGAAAAGTGCAATTCCCAGAGTGCGTTCTGACCAGGAAGGACTCCTCAGAGCTCCCGAGGAAGGCATGGGCCTCTGGCCTGAGGCTCACTGCAGCTGCCCCAACCCTGCCACCACCTCCGGTCTGTGGTTTTGTTTTGTTTTGTTTTGTTTTGTTTTGTTTTGTTTTAGAGACACAGTTACACTCTGTGATCCAGGCTGGAGTGCAGTGGTGCAATCATAGCTCACTACAGCCTTGAACTCCTGGCCTCAAGTGATCCTCCTGCCTCAGCCTGCTGAGTAGCTGGGACTATAGGTGCACACCACCACATCTGGTTCATTTTTAAATTTTTTATAGAGATGTTGCCCAGGCTGGTCTCGAACTCCTGACCCCGAGCAATCCTCGGGGGTTTGCCTCAGCCTCCCAAAGTGCTGGAATTATAGGCTTGTGTCACCCCACCTGGCTAATTTTTATTTGCCTATTTATTTATTTATTTTTGAGACATGGTCTCATTCTGTCACCCAGTCTGGAGCACAGTGGCACGATCATAGTTCACGGCAGCCTCAAACTCCTGGCCTCAAACGACCCTCCCACTTCAGCCTCCTGAGTGGCTGGGATTACAAGTTCATGCCTCAACACCTAGCTCACTTTTAAGTTATTTGTGGAGATGGGATCTTGCCATTGTTCCCAGGGTGGTCTTGAACTCCTGGCCTCCAGCGATCCTCCTGTCTTGGCCTCCTAAAGTGTTGGGATTACTGGTGTGAGCCGTTGCACCAGACCGTGGTGTGTCTCTATGAGCGACTTCCCCACACATGACCCCACCTGACCCTCAGAGAAACCATCCAGAGATAGAAGGGACAAGGTCATTACCTGCGGAGGGAGAGCCCTTGGGCCGGATAAATGGCGCAAGGTATGGGCTGAAGCTTCCCTTGGGAGGGAAGGGACATAGGTCATGTGACAAGGTGATGTGGCCTGGACACTGTGGGGCACTTTCTTATCCTGGGTGAAAGTAAGGACGTAGGAAGGATGGGAGCGTGGAGTAATAGCAGAGTGGGTGAGAGGAGAAAGTGGAGGCCCGGCCTAAAGACAGAGGGGGACAATGGTGGGAGGTGATGGGCAGTGGAGATGCCAGCTTGGCCCAGCCGGGACTCAGAGCCGTGGCAGCGGCGCCCCCTGGTGGCCATGAGGGCGCCTGCTTCCCCTTCCCTGAGGATTTGATGGCACCATCATGGCAGAAATGATTCAAAGCTGAGCAGGTGCCAGGCACCGTTCAATGTGCACAATACATGGGTGTTTCGCTTTTAAATTGTTTATTTAAGAGATTATTTTTAAAAATTAACAGGCAATTTCCTTGGGTCTTGAAATCATAATTTATTTTTCTTTTTTTCTTGTTTTCTGAGACAGAGTCTCATTCTGTCGCCCAGGCTAGAAGGCAGTGGTGCAATCACAGCTCACTGCAGCCTCGACCTTCTGCCTCCCAGGCTCAAGCAGTCCTCCCACCTCAGCCTCCCGAGTAGCTTGGACTACGGGTGCACACCACCACGTCCGCCCAATTTATACATTTTTTGTAGTGACGAGATCTCACTGTGTTGCCCTGGCTGGTCTTGAACTCCTGCGCTCAAGTGATCCTCCCGCCTCGGCCTCCCAAAGTGCTGGGATTACAGATGTGAGCCCCCACGCCCAGCCTGCGTGGGTGTTTCTACAAAATCGTAAGTATCTCTCACAACAACCCTGTGATTGCCACTATTATCACTATCCCTTTTCACAGCCGAGGAGACCCAGGTGCTGGGAACTGAGGACAGTGATATATCCTATGCCAGTGCTATACTGGGATTTGAGCAACCCAGACTCACCCCAACACACTTCAAAAACAAAAGTAGGCCAGGCACAGTGGCTCATGCCTGTAATCCCAGCGCTTTGGGAGGCCGAACGGGGTGGATCACTTGAGGTGAGGAGTTCAAGACCAGCCTGGCCAACATGGTGAAACCCTGTCTCTACTAAAAATACAAAAATGAACCAAGCGTGGTGGTGGGTGCCTGTAGCCCCAGCTACTCAGGAGGCTGAGGCATGAGAATTGCTTGAACCTGGGAGACGGAGGTTGCAGTGAGCTGAGATCACGCCACTGCACTCCAGCCTGGGTGACAGAGCAAGACTGTCTCAAAAAAAAAAAAAAGTAGATCCAGCAGTTTCACTTCTGGGTAGACGCTCTGAAGAACTGAAAGCAGGGATTCCAGCTGATATTTGTGGGATTTTTTTTTAACCTTTTTTTTGTTTGTTTTTGAGATGGGATCTCACTGTGTCCCCCAGGCTGGAGTGCAGTGGCGAGATCATAGTTCACTGCAGCCTCAACCTCCCAGGCTAGAGCAATCCTCTTGCCTCAGCCTCTCAAGTAGCTGGGACTACAGGCATTCCTCACCATGCCCAGCTAAGTTTTTTATTTTTTATAGAGATGGGGTCTTGCTATGTTGGCCAGGCTGGTCTCAAACTCCTGGCTTCCAGCAATCCTCTCACCTCAGCCTCCCAAAGTGCTGGGATTACAGGCATGAGCCACTGTACCCATCGTTAACAGATATTTGTACACCCATGTTCATAGCAGCATTATTCACAATAGCCAAGAGGTAGAAGTAACCCGGGAGTCCACCTACCAATGAATAGATAAACAAAATGTGGTCTATCCACACAATGAAATATTATGCAGCCCTAAAAAGGAAATAAATGCTGACACCTGCTGCTGTGTGGATGAACCTTGAGGACATCATGCTCAGTGAAATCAGACAGTCACAGCTGGGTGCAGGGCTCCCCACCTGTAATCCCAGCACTTTGGGAGGCTGAGGTAGGAGGGACTCACTTGAGCCCAAGAATCAAGACCAGCCTGAGCAATACAGTGAGACCTCATCTCTACCAAAAATTTAAAAGCTGGGCGTGGTGGTATGCAGCTCCTGTAGTCCCAGCTACTAGAGAGGCAGAGGTGGAGACTGCCATGGAGCTAGGGGAGGAGGTTGCAGTGAGGCAGAGATCATGCCACTTCACTCCAGCCTGGGGACAAAGCACCCTGTCTCAAAAATTTAAAAAGAATATCAAGAAGAAGAAGAAGAAGAAAAGAAAGTAAGGAAGGAAGGAGGGAGGGATGGGAGGAAGCCAATACCAAAGAGTAAATATGGCCAGGTGCTGTGGCTCACACCTGTAATCCCAGAATCTTGGAGGCCATGCAAGGGATCACTTGAGGTCAGAAGTTTGAGAACAGCCTGGCCAACATGGTGAAACTCATCTCTACACAAAATACAAAAGGAACCTCTCTGACTTGGAACCTCTCTGACAAAAGCTTGATAGGCCATATTATTTTCAAAATACGTACCGAACGAAGTACAACACAA
>NC_044979.1:142052308-142053043 GCF_008728515.1 Papio anubis
TTTTTGAGATGGAGTCTTGCTCTGTCACCCAGGCTGGAGTGCAGAGGCGCCGACTTGGCTCACTGCAACCTCTGCCTCCCCAGTTCAAGCGAGTCTCCTGCTTCAGCCTCCTGAGTAGCTGGGATTGCGGGTGCGCACCACCACGCCCGGCTAATTTTTGTATTTTCAGTAGAGATGGGGTTTTGCCATGTTGGCCAGACTGGTCTCAGACTCCTGACCTCAGGTGATCCGCCCACCTCAGCCTCCCAAAGTGCTGGGATTACAGGCATGAGCCACCACACCTGGCCAACTGCTCCCTTTTGACCAATAATTTGGGAACGTGATTTTAAAAAAGCTTTAATTCTTTATATAGCCTTTAACTCACCCTTCCAGGAACTTAAAATGTTTTATTTTTTTCTTGAGACAAGGTCTCAGTCTGTCACCCAGGCTGGAGTGCGGTGGTGTGAACATGGCTCACTCAGCCTTGATCTCCTGGGCTCAAGCGATCCTCCCACCTCAGCCTCCCAAGAAGCTGAGACTATAATCCTGCCACCTCAGCCTCCCGAGTAGCTGAGACTATAGGCGTACATTGTCACGCCCGGCTAATTTTAGTATTTTTATTTCCTTGTAGAGACGGGGGGGTCTTGCTGTGTTGAAGCTGGTCTCTAACTCCTGCCTCAAGCAATCTTCCCACCTCAGGCTCCCAAAATGTTTTAAAAATTGTGGAGACTTCCCCAACTTATGGCCAAGATGGAT
>NC_044979.1:142055259-142096188 GCF_008728515.1 Papio anubis
ATCAACGTGAGGTTCCAAGTCAGAGGTTCTGAAACTCTGTACTCAGAAAATAAAAAGGAAAATAATTAAAAACGTGAGTTCAAGGAACGGACTCGCCATCTTATTCCGCCCGAGTGGTTTATTGCTTGTTTATTTGTGTTTCTTTTCTCCTTCTGACTGACTTCACAGACATGGATCTCATTAAGCTGATGTCCGGCGCTGCATATTCAGCATCTTGGAGAATGAGGTTGGTGACGTTAATGAAATCCCGCCCAGCAGGGCCGACCCACACAGAGTCTCTTTGTGAAGAGCGTGTTCCTGAACTCATTTTCAAATTAGCTTTGAAAAGAAAATCTGAAAAATTGACCTCCATAAAAGCTGGTCCAAATCCATGAGCATAACTTAATCTTTCCTCATACACTCTCCGACAACAGCGGCCCAGGTTTAATTTGGCTACACTGATAGTCATATTAGTTTCAGTATGTAAGTAACGAGGTGTCTCTACCCTGGGAAGATTTGGGTTCTGTGTGGGTTGATGTTATTTTATTTTACTATTTCATTTTATTTATTTATTTTTATTTTATTTTTATTTTATTTTATTTTTACTTGAAGTGGGGTCTCACTCTGTTACCCAGGCTGGAGTGCAGTGGTGGGATCAGAGCTCGCTGCAGCCTCAAACTCCTGGGATCAAGCGATCCTCCTGCCTCAGCCTCCCGAGTAGCTGGAACCGTGGATGCATGTCACACACAAGTTTTTAATTTTTGGTAGAGACAGAGTCTCGCCCCCAACTTATTGCCTAGGCTGGTCTCAACTTCTGGACTCAAGCCCCACCTCTTCCCTCAGACTCCCAAAATGCTGGGATTGCAGGTGTGAGCCATTAGATGTCGTGATTTAAAAACAAAACCCCGCTTCTGTGTTGCGTGCAGGGGCCTTTCACTCATGCTCTGGCCTCTCTGCCGTGGTGCTGTGGTTCTCATTCTGGGATTTTTATTCCCTCCAACGTGCCTTCCTCTGGTGACATCTATAGGCAGCTGCGTAATTCATGCCCACAAAACAGGACAAACCGAGGAGCCTGGGCATGGGGTTCCTCTGGAAATAATATTCTGTATTCTGTTGCATGCACACATGTAATACACTTTTATTTTATTTTATTATTTTTTTTGAGGTGGAGTTTTGCTCTTGTTGCCCAGGCTGGAGTGCAATGGCATGATGTTGGCTCACTGTAACCTCCTTCTCCTGGGTTCAAGCGATTCTCCTGCCTCAGTCTCCTGAGTAGCTAGGATTACAGGCATACATCACCACACCTGGCTAATTTTTTTGGGTATTTTTAGACCACCATGTTGGCCAGGCTGGTCTCGAACTCCTGACCTCAAGTGATGCACCCACCTCGGCCTCCCAAAGTGCTGGGATTACAGCCATGATGCTTAGCCCATATTTTCTTATTATCAAAAACCCTAATACTTATTATAGCCTCTAACCCACACTTCCCCTTCCAGGAACTTGAAACGTTTACAGAAACTGTGGGCATCTCCCCTTGCCTTAAATACCTACAACTGTACAAAACACGTTGAAACAGCAGTTTGTTTTCGTTTTTGGGAAGGGTCTTGCTCTGCTGTATAGGCTGGTGTACAGTGGCACAATCAGGGCTTATTGCAGTCTCAACCTTCCAGGCTCAAGCGATCATCCCACCTTGGCCTCCTGAGTAGCTGGGATTACAGGTGTGAGCCACCATGGCTGGCTAATTTTTATATTTTTGTAGAGATGGGGTTTCACCACATTGCCCAGGATGGTCTTGGACTCCTGAGCTTGAGCGATCTGCCCACCTCAGCCTCCCAAAGTGCTGGGATTACAGGTGTGAGCCACCAAAGCTTCTAATTCTTTTTGAGATGGAGTCTTGCTCTGTCACCCAGGCTGGAGTGCAGAGCGCCGACTTGACTCACTGCAACCTCTGCCTCCCCAGTTCAAGCAGGTCTCCCTGCTTCAGCCTCCTGAGTAGCTGGGATTGCTTGGTCTTCTTTCCTGCGCTTGACTAATTTTTGTATTTTCAGTAGAGATGGGGTTTGCCATGTTGGCCAGACTGGTCTCAGACTCCTGACCTCAGGTGATCCTTACCTCAGCCTCCCAAAGTGCTGGGATTACAGGCATGAACCACCACACACCTGGCCAACTGCTTCCCTTTTTGACCAATAATTTGGGAACGTGATTTTAAAAGCTTTAATTCTTTATACCAGCCTTTAACTCACCCTTCCCAGAACTTAAAATGTTTATTTTCTTGAGACAAGGTCTCAGTCTGTCCTGCCCAGGCTGGAGTGCAGTGAATTGACGAACATGGCTCACTCAGCCTTGATCTCCTGGGCTCAGCGATCCTCCCTCAACCTCCCAAGCTGAGACTATAATCCCTGCCACCTCCGGCCTCCCGAGTAGCTGAGACCATAAGTACATTATTGTCGCGCCAGCTAATTTTAGTATTTTATTTCCCTTGTAGAGGCAGAGGGGGTCTTGCTGTGTTAAACTGGTCTCTAGCTCTCACCTCAAAAACAATCTTCCCACCTGAGCTCCCAAATGTTTTAAAATTGTGAGACTTCCCCAACATATGGCCAAGATGGATTAACCCTCTGGCATAAATACCTACAAAACTGTACAATACCTACGAAAGGAGTTTTGACACCAGTCAATGAAGGCGGCACTGAAGACCATGATCCTGGCACAGGAGAAACCAATGGGCAAATGTTCCCGGGTGCGGCGGAAGGGGAGGCAGCGGGCGGGGGAGGCAGTAGTCTCCCTGAGTGCAGGAGACAGAGCTGACAGTGTGAGAGGCAGGCCTGGCCAGGTGCGTGGCTCACCTGTAATCCCAAGCACTGGGAGGCTGAGGTGGAGTGGATCATTTGAGGTCAGGAGTTCGAGACCAGCCTAGCCAACATGAGTGAAACCTGTCTCTACTAAAAATACAGAAAATTTAGCTGAAGCGTGAGTAATTCATCTTGTAATCCCAGCTACTCAGGAGGCTGAGCACAGAATCACTTGAACCTGGGAGGTGGAGGTTGCAGTGGCAAGATCTTCACTGCCCTCCAGCCTGGGCCTGAGTGAGACTCCATCTCCAAAAATTAAAAAGTTGGAGCAGGCCACAAGCAGCTGGGAGATTGCAGGATGAATCCTGCAGGAGAAGTGTGCAAAAACAAACTCTGGCACTTTGCTGAAGGATACCTCTTGACTCTGGAGCTGAGATGGGTCAAGCTCATGCAGGAGAAGTGCCCAAGCAAGGCCAGGGAAGAATCACACAATAAAACAGATAGAGATCATTCAAAGAAACCCACAAAAGACTGGGAACCGTTCATGTTTCCATGAGGCAGGTGAAAAACCTCATGAAATACATGAGACATTGAGTCACTTGCCCATTCAGAGGGGCATTGCCTTGATGGGGCGGCAGGGTGGCCTAAACTGAGGTTGCTCTGGTTTTGCAAGTCTCAAAGGATCACTGCGTCTGGGCATGGGCCGACGACTCATGCCTGGGGCCATAACACTTTGGGAGGCCGAGGCGGGGCGGATCACCTGAGTCAGGAGTTTGAGACCAGCCCTGGCCAACTTGAACAAACCCCCTCTCTACTAAATACAGGAGGTAGCCAGGCTTGATTTGTGCTGCACCTGTAGTCCCAGCTACTGGGAGGCTGAGGTGGGTGCATGCAAAGCTTGAAGCTTCCAGGAGGCAGAGGTGCAGTGATTGACGTGTGCCACTGCGGTCAGCCTGGGTGACAGACTGAGACTCCTCAAAAAGAGGAAAGAAAAAGGATTGTTCTTTATTTCCAAGTCACTTAACCATGTCCCAGAACCAAGCTCAGAATATATTTTTAAACAGGAAAGATATTCAGTGCCCAACCAGGTAAAATTCACAATGCCTGGTATCCAGTAAATACCGGGATGAGGGGAGTGTTGTGGCTCTTGCACTTATAATCCCAGCACTTTGGGAGGCTGAGGCAGGAGAGGAGGGACAGCTTGAGGCCAGAGGTTCAAGACCCGACTGGGCAAACATGAGTGAACCAGGGAGTTCAAGACCCGACCCCTGGACAACATAGTGGGCAGGAGTTCCAAGACCAGACTGGACAGCATCACCTCTACTAAAAGTGAAAACTAAAAATTAGCCGGGAGGTGGTGCAGAACCTTATAGAAGCCCGGCACCAGTTGAGAGGCTGAGGTGGGAGGAGGATGTGGCTGAAGCCCGGGAGGTTGAAGCTGCAGGGAGCTATGGTGGCGCCACTGCACTCCAGTCTGGGCGACACAGCAAGATCCTGTCTCTAAAAAATAATAATCACCAGGTATGCCAAGAAGCAAGGATTATACCCCAGGAAGAGGAGAAAAACCAATGAAATGAAATGACAAAGATAGAATTAATAAAGAGATTAAAACACCTACTATAACTGTTTGATGTGTTCAAGAAGGTAAATGAAAATGTGAGCATGTTATGGGTAAGTATGATGGCTCACACCTGTCATCCCAGCACTTTGGGAGGCTGAGACGGGCGAATCACGAGGTCAGGAGTTTGAGACCATCCTGTCCAACAAGGTGAAACCCTGTCTCTAGTTAAAATACAAAAATTAGCCAGGCATGGTGGCACATGCCTGTAATCCCAGCTACTCAGGAGGCTGAGGCAGGAGAATTGCTTGAACCTGGAGGGCGGAGGTTGCAGTGAGCCAATATCGCCTCATTGCACTCCAGCCTGGGCAACGAGAGCGAAACTCCGTCTCAAAAGAAAAAAAGAGAAAGAAAAAAGAAAACTCGCTGGGTATGGTGGCTCACACCTGTAATCTCAGCACTTCCTGAGGCCGAGGCAGGTGGATCACTTGAGGTGAGCAAGGTCTCAGAGCCCCAGCACCAGGAAGTGGTCGATTGCAGGGTTGGTAAAAAGAATTTACTGACATCAGGCTGGGCATGGTGGCTCACATCTGTAATCCCACCACTTGGAGAGGCCAAGGTGGGTGGATCCCTTGAGGTCAGCAGTTCAAAACCAGCCTGGCTAACGATGGCCCGGTGAAATGTAGCGATGGTGTAACCCCATCACTACTAAAAATACAAAAATTAGCTGAGCATGGTGGTATGGGCCTGTAATCCCACCTACTCGGGGGGCTGAGGCATGAGAATTGCTTGAACCCAGGAGGTGGAGGTTGCGGTGAGCCAAGATCACACCACTGTACTCCAGCCTGGGGCACAGAGCCAGACTCTGTCTCTCAAAAAATAAATAAATAAATAAAGGCCGGGCGCGGTGGCTCAAGCCTGTAATCCCAGCATTTTGGGAGGCCGAGACGGGCGGATCACGAGGTCAGGAGATCGAGACCATCTTGGCTAACACGGTGAAACCCCATCTCTATTAAGAAATACAAAAAACTAGCCGGGCGAGGTGGTGGGCGCCTGTAGTCCCAGCTACTCGGGAGGCTGAGGCCGGAGAATGGCGTGAACCCGGGAGGCGGAGCTTGCAGTGAGCTGAGATCCGGCCACTGCACTCCAGCCTGGGCGACAGAGCGAGACTCCGTCTCAAAAAATAAATAAATAAATAAATAAATAAATAAATAAATAAATAAAATAAAAATAAGAAAACTGATGTTCTAAGAGATTAAGTCAATTTCCCCAGGTCAGACAGCTAGAAAAGCCAAAGGCAGGATGGGATCTCCTGTCTCCTGAGCTTCTTTCTATCCATTCAAGGTCATATCTAGATAAGAACATGAGGGTTTTTAAAAATTATTATTTTTTGGAGACAGGTTCTCGCTCTGTTGCCCAGGCTGGAGTGCAGTGGCACAATAGTAGCTCACTGCAGTCGTGAATTCCTGGGCTCAAGGAATCCTCCCACCCCAGCCTCCCAAGTAGCTGGAACTACAGGCACGCACTACCAGGCCTAGCTAACTTTTTAAATGTTTGTAGACATGGGGTCTCACTATGCTGCTCAGGCTGGTCTGAAACTCCTGGCCTGCAGCAATCCTTCTACCTCGGCCTCCCAAAGTGCTGGGATTCCAATCGTGAGCCACTGCACCCGGCCAACATGAGAGTTCTTGAGGCTTTGGAACAATCCTCTGAATTCAACTCCGACATCTGTCCCAGGTCTTGAAGCTTTTTTTTGAGACAGAGTCCCGCTCTGTCATCCAGTCTGGAGTGCAGTGGCGCGATCTCAGCTCACTGCAAGCTCCGCCTCCCGGGTTCACGCCATTCTCCTGCCTCAGCCTCCCGAGCAGCTGGGACTGCAGGCGCCCACCACCACGCCCGGCTAATTTTTTGTATTTTTTAGTAGAGATGGTGTTTCACCATGTTAGCCAGGATGGTCTCGATCTCCTGACTTCGTGATCCGCCCACCTCGGCCTCCCAAAGTACTGGGATTACAGTCTGAGCCACCGCGCCCGGCCAGTGTTTTTTTATTGGATGGTTTTTCCTGGGGTCTGAATCTCATGGGGACGTCTGACCAATAGAGGGAGACCCCCGCACCGCCAGAGAACCCACATCATGGACACGTGCAGACAGATAAAAATACGGGACCCTGGAGCCAGAGATGCCGCCTCTCTCATTATGTGCGGTTTAGTTGCAATTTCTCCTTAATTAACTCACTTAAGTCTTCATTAAATGTTGCCTCCAGCTCATCCGTAAGTTGAGACGGAGCCGCTCACATTTCTTGTTCATGAAAAAATCAGCGTCCTGTAGCATTTTGTTTCTTTTCTGCTATAGCATTTCACACGTGCCTAAGCAGTTTGGGGCTCTCCCCATATGTATCTATATCTGTATTTATATCTATCTATATATCTATATATATTTTTGTCCCTGCTCAGAAACTGAAACATTGATTTAGTGACCACAGAGTTGGCCAGATAGCAAAAACAGCAAGAACAGGTTTTGGGTGAAAACTGCTGGAGAACTTCTTGGCAAGAAGTCCTCAAATGTGGTAGCCTGGAGGTGGCTCACTAATGCTGACACCAAATGTGTGCGCCACAGGTGATGGTGGTTATAATTGTGGCTGGTTTTTAGCAGGATGGGACGCAGGTGGGCTTTAAGAATCCCAGTTCTGGCCGGGCGCGGTGGCTTACGCCTGTAATCCCAGCACTTTGGGAGGCCGAGGCGGGTGGATCACCTGAGGTCAGGAGTTCGAGACCAGCCTGACCAACGTGGTGAAACCCCGTCTCTACTAAAAACACAAAATTAGCCAGGCTTGGTGCCACATGACTGTAATCCCAGCTACTCCGGAGGATGAGGCGGGAGAATGGCTTGAACCCAGGAGGCAGAGGTTGCGGTGAGCCGAGATTGCACCATTGCCCTCCAGCCTGGGCAACAAGAACAAAACTCTGTCTCAAAAAAAAGAAGGAAAAAAAAACCCCAGTTCTTGGGGAGGAAGTTGGCATAGAACCATCTGGGTCATGTGATCGACACTTCCACTGTATTTTCCAAAGGAAATTTACATTCAGGAAGGAAAACATGTTGAAGAGTGGAAGGAGAGCCAAGAGAGTTGCTCAGTACTTGAGCAATGCATTTGTTATTCCGAGGAAAGTGAGTTTAGCGGGGAAGGAGGGTTCCAGTTCCTCCCATGCCCTCGCCAATGCCTGGCATGGGTCAGCCTTCCTCATTCTGGGCACTTTCATTAATGGGTATTGGCATCTCATTGTGGTTTTATTTATTTATTTGTAATTTATTGTTGTTGTTAGAGATGGGGACTCGCTATGTTGCCCAGGCTGGTCTCAAACTCCTGGGCTCAAGTGATCGTCCTGCCTCGGCCTCCCAAAGCATTGAAGTTGCAAGCATCAGCCACCACACTCGGCCTATTTTTTTAATTAAAAGAAAATTTTAGAGACAGGGTCTTGCTATGTTGCCCAGGCTAGAGTACAGTGGCTATTCACAAGCACGAACATTGAACACTACAGCCTCAAACTCCTGAGCTCAAGTGATCCTCCTGCCTCAGTCTCCTGAGTGGGTGGAACTACAGGCGTGTGCCACTGGGCCCTCATGATGGCTTGAATCTGCGTTCTCTAATGATGAATAACGTTAAGCATCTTTTCCTATGCTCATTTGCTGTCCATATTGAAAATTTGTTTTAAAGATAGGATCCATACGCCAGCATGTTTGTATTGTGAAAGATGATAAAGTCTCAGGACCCCAAACTCACTCTGCCAAAGAGAAAGTCAAGCTTGGAAACAGTCATGCAATACTGCCTTCCCTTTTGTTCCCAAGCAGAGAGCTATATTTTCTTTTTTTCTTTATTTTTGGGGACAGAGTTTCATTCTGTCACCCAGGCTGGAGTGCAGTGGCGCAATCTCGGCTCACTGCAAGCTCCGCCTCCCAGGTTCACACCATTCTCCTGCCTCAGCCTCCCAAGTAGCTGGGACTACAGGTGCACACCACCATGCCCGGCTAATTTTTTGTATTTTTAGTAGAGATGGGGTTTCACCATGTGAGCCAGGATGGTCTCGATCTCCTGACCTCGTGATCCTCCCACCCTCGCCTCCCAAAGTGCTGGGATTACAGGCGTGAGCCACCATGCCCAGCCACAGAGAGCTATGTTTTCATAACCCCGTGTTCTAGCCTCATGCATAAGCCAGGTGCCCACCATGATAGAAGTTTACGTATCTTCCCAGATGGTCTCCCTCACAAGTTGCTCACAAAGTGAGCCCCTAATTCTTTCAGGATACATCTGCCCCTATAAACTAGCCCTAAAAGCAAGTTCTGCTAAATCTCACACTGAGGATGTCAATTACTAGCTTATTTTCACATAGATAGGACAAGCACGAGACCATAAATCATCCTTCCACCTACCCTGAGATAAATGCAGCATGGCCCCATTTCCCCTACTCCCTCTTTGCACATGTTTACTTTATCTTATGTAAAATGTACATTTACTGAGCTGAAGATGAATGCAGCATAAACTCTTTACTCCTTTTCACATGTTTATCTTCTGTAAAATGTAGATTCACTGGGCTTAAGATGAATGCAGCACAAACTCTTTACTCCCTCTTTTCACATGTTTATCTTATGTAAAATGCAGATTTACTGAGCTCAAGATAAATGCAGAATAAACTCTTTACTCCTTCTTTTCACATGTTTATCTTATGTAAAATGTAGATTCACCGGGTTTGAGATGAACACACCATGGACTCCTCTACTCCCTCTTTTCACATGTTTAATCTTATGTAAAATGTAGATTTACTGAGCTCAAGATGAATGAATCACGGACTCTTTACTCTCTCTTTTCATGTTTATCTTATGTATAATATAGATTTACTGGGCTTGAGATGAGCACACCATGGACTCCTCTACTCCTTCTTTTCACATGTTTATCTTATATAAAATGTAGATTCACTGGGCTTACGATGAATGCATTACAGACTCTTTACTACTTCTTTTCAAGTTTACTGTCTCTTACGTAAAATGTAGATTTACTGAGCTCAAGATAAATGTATTGTGGACTCTTTACTCCTTCTTTTCACATGTTTATCTTATGTAAAATGTAGATTCACTGGGCTTGAGATGAACACATCACAGAGTCTTTCCTCCCTCTTTTCACATGTTTAATCTTACATAAAAAGTAGATTCTCTGGGCTTGAGAGGAATGCACCATGGACTCCTCTACTTCCTCTTTTCACATGTTTATCTTATGTAAAATGTAGATTTCCTGAGCTGGAGACAAATGCCTCATTGACATGTAAAATGTAGATTTATTGATCGCCAATCAGAGCCTTGAGAGAATGTGACCATTTGCCTCTCTGCCTACCCTCCCTTCCTTTATCCCTCCTGCTTGCTCTTTCCCCTTTAAATAGTGAAGTTCCCAAACCCTCTCTGGAAACGCACAGGTCACAGATGCTCCCGTGGCTGGTGTTCCTCCCCGGCATGTCCTCAAACTGCTGCATCAACCTCAGTCAATGGGGACTCCTGCCTCAGTCCCTTTTTCAGTTAATATTATGTTAATGGGAAAGATCTATTAGGGAGAGAGAAATTGATGGCACGGGAGAGGGAGGGGAGAGTACGTGGAGAGATGTGCTTGAGAGGGTGGCAGGAATGGAATCCAGTTTAGATGATGGAGGGGCTGGCGTTAGATAGGATGTGGATGGTTCTTTTTTTTTTTTCCTCGAGACGGAGTCTCGCTCTGTCGCCCAGGCTAGAGTGCAATGTCACGATCTCAGCTCACTGCAACCTCCACCTCCTGAGTTCAAGCTATTCTCCTGCATCAGCCTTCTGAGTAGCTGGGATTACAGGCATGCATCACCATGCCCAGCTAATTTTTTGTATTTTTAGTAGAGACAGGGTTTCACCATGTTGGCCATGCTGGTCTCAAACTCCTGACCTCATCATCAGCCTGCCTTGGCCTCCCAAAGTGCTGGAATTACAGGCGTAAGCGACCGCACCCGACCTGATGGTTCATTTTATAGCTAAGGCAGGAGTGAGTGGATGCAGAGGCTGGGAGAGGGACGATGTCATCTAGAGAACTTGGGGACACTCTCCTCCAGTCGTTACTAGTTTCTTAGTTAAGGAGAAGGCAAGGTCATTGGCTGAGGATGAAGACATGTTGGGGATTGAGAAGGAGATCAGGAATGCAAGAATGATCTGGGGAACAAGGGGGGAAAAGAGGAGGCCAGGTGCTGTGGCTCACGCCTGAAATCCCAGCACTTTGGGAGGCCGAGGCAGGAGGGTCGCTTGAGCCCGTGAGTTCGAGACCAGCCTGGGCAACATGATGAGACCCCGTCTCTACAAAAAATAAAGCATTAGCCAGGCATGGTGGTGCACGCCTGCTGTCCCAGCTACTGGTGACGGGAGATGCTATGGTGGGGGAAATCGCTGGAGCCCAGGAGGTTGAGGCTTCTGTGAGCTGTGATCGCACCACTGCACTCCAGCCTGGGTGACAGAGGGAGACCTTGTCTCAACAAAAAAGAAAAGAAAAAAAAGAAAAAAAAAGAAAAAGGAGGAAAAATGAACTAAGGAAATAGGCTAGGCACGGTGGCTCACGCCTGTAATCCCAGCACTTTGGGAGGCTGAGCCAGGTGGATCACCTGAGGTCGGGAGTTTGAGACCAGCGTGACCAACATGGCGAAACCCCGTCTCTACTAAAAATATAAAATTAGCCAGGCGTGGTGGCGCATGCCTGTAATCCCAGTTACTCGAGAGGCTGAGGCAGGAGAATTGCTTGAACCCAGGAGGCGGAGGTTGCGGTGAGCCTACATCGTGCCGTTGCATTCCAGCCTGGGTAACAAGAGTGAAACTCCCTCTCAGAAAAAAAAAAAGAACTGGGGAAATAGAGTCTGATTTCCTGGCGGGCATTTTGACTGGCATGAGACATTTGACTTGAAAGACCTGCAGAAGGCAGCAGGCAGTGGCTGTGGTTTGATACCATCGGACATGACCTGGGATTCCCATTAACCAAATTTGGTGTCATCATGACCCAGTCACCGGATCTGGTCACCCTGAGCCCCTCTGCAACTGCTTCAGGTGTTTCCTGGCTAATCTTGGCACCGCAGACAGTGTGATTCTAAATGCCACCACATTATTCGGAAATTTTTCGATCGCTAATGAGAACTTTTGCCCAAAAGAGGCTAAATTATTAAGCGCAAGGGTGTGGTCTTGAGCATGCTGTCTAGAAAACCGGGCGTGCTGAATTTTCTTGCTGGTTTGCATCTTTAAAGTTGAGCTTTTACTAACGATTCATAATTGCTCCCCAAATGAGAGCTGGTGATGCTAAGAGGCATCAAAACCCTAGAACGTGGAGGAGAAAAGAGAACCCTAACTCATTAGACAGACAGCAGCAAACCCCTTCTGAACTGGAAGCCACTGCTTTTTAGAACACTGTGAAGGTCATTTCTGGCGGCCATACCATTCCCATAGCTTGTCAGCCAAGGTGGTTTTTTATTAGGCTGGTGCAAAAGTTATAATTGCAAAATTATATTATAATTTCAATAATTGCAAAAACCACAATAATTTTTGCACCAACCTAATTAATAAACATGAATCACCTCTAGCGATGGGAGAACACTAAATTCAGGAAATAAAACATGCTCAGCTGTGACCTAGAAGCCCCAGAGAACTGTTCTGGGCTGTTCTGGACTGTTCTGGACTGTTCTGGACTTGGGCAACCCACACCCTGTGCATTTAGAAACAGTGAGTTTAACTGAGTATTTAATAGATAACAACAATACTGAAATCTTTTGTTATTTTATTCATTTTCAGAAAAGAAAATGCATATACACATCTAGATGTAGGTCAAATATGCCACACTCTTGATAATAGTGTAGTTGTCTTCATTTGGATAAAGATTTTAATCACTTCAGTCCCATAATTTCAGGGCAGTTTAAAGTTTATTCATGAATAATATAGGTATTTGTACAAAAGTCCAGTATTTTTCTGCCAAGTGCAAAGGCTCATGCCTGCAATCCTAGTGTTTGGGGAGGCTGAAGAAGGAGGATTATTTGAGGCTAGGAGTTGAACACCAGCCTGGGCAACATAGCAAGACCCCCATCTCTACAAAAGAAAAATTTAATTAGCTGTGTATTGTGGTGTGCGCCTGTAGTCCCAGGTCCTTGAGAGGCTGAGGTGAGAAGGAGCCATTGAGCCCAGGAGTTCAAGGTGACAGTGAGCTATGATTGTGCCACGACACTCCAGCCTGGGCAACAGAATGAGATGAAGGACAGAAGGAAGGAGGAGCGGGGAGGGAGGGAGGGAGGAAAGGAGGAAGGGAGGGAGGAAAGAAGGATGGAAGGGAGGGAGGGAGGGAGGAAGGGAGGGAGGGAAGACAAAAGGAGGGAAGGAAGGGAGGGAGGGAAGGAAGAAAGGAAGGAAGGAGGGAAAGAAGGAAGGAATGAAGGGAGAAAGGGAGGGAGGGAGGGAAGGAGGAAGGTGAATTTCCTTCCTCCTTGACAGGATGGGAGGGATTGGAGTGAAAATTAGGTTGACTTATTATATTAAAAAACCAAATGTATTGTTTGATTTTCTCACATCTGACCTGTGTACTGAGAATTTAAACCCACTCAACTCCCAGTAATTACTGCTAAAACCATCTGGGTGAATTTCTCTGTAGCCTTTTACTGATATGTGGTGAATTTGTATTGTGTCAATTTAGCAAAACTGGGACTGCATTTCCTAAAATTCCCCTCCCTGCCTAGTTCCAGTTTACTGTGGGTAAGAAGACATATCTTTGGAGGGTGGAGGTTGGCACTGGTTACCATGTAACCCGCTCCCACAATTGTGTAAGGTCCAGTCGCTATAACCGCCGTCCTGTGTCTATAAATATATATTTTCCAATTTACAAAATACATTGAGCATAGTGCCTGTTTCACTTTACTATATATGGTGGATATTTTTCAATATCATTAAACAGACTTCTAGACTATCCTTTTATTTTTTATGGCCCGTCAATTAACAAATCCCCGCACATCGGACGTTGAGGTGATTTCCAATTGCGAAGAGAAACAAAATCTTTGTGTCCATCCACAATAGTTAGTTTCTTCGTTTTTCTTGCAGTTCTTTAAAAAAAAATTCCTCCTCTGCCTTCTGGCCTGTATTGTTTCTGATCAGAAGTCTGATGTCACTGGGCGCGGTGGTGTGCACCTATAATCCCAGCTACTCAGGGCCCAGGAGTTTAAGACAAGCCTGGGCAACATAGCAAGACCCCATCTCAAAAAAAGAGAGAGAAGTCTGATGTCAATCTTATCTTTGTTCCTCTGAACATATTGTGTCTCTTTTTTCTGGCTGCCTTTATGATCTTCATCTTCTCTTTATCACTGGTTTTAAATAATTTTATAATAATGTGCCCTTTATACGTGTTGGCTTTGTCTCCTCCTCCTTTTCCTTTTTGTCTCAAAAAAAAAAAAAAAAAATTAAAGAGATAGGTGTCATGCGCGTCCGTGTGAAGAGACCAACAGGCTTTGTGTGAGCCACATGGCTGTTTATTTCACCTGGGTGCAGGCAGGCTGAGTCTGAAAAGAGAGTCAGCGAAGGGAGGTAAGGATGGGGCCGTTTTATAGGATTTGGGTAGGTAAAGGAAAATTACAGTCAAAGGGGGGTTGTTCTCTGGTGGGCAGGAGTGGGGGTCACAAGGTGCTCAGTGGGAGAGCTTTTTGAGCCAGGATGAGCCAGGAAAAGGAATTTCACAAGATAATATCATCACTTAAGGCAAGGACCGGCCATTTTCACTTCTTTTGTGGTGGAATGTCATCAGTTAAGGCGGGACAGGGCATTTGCACTTCTTTTGTGATTCTTCAGTTACTTCAGGCCATCTGGGCCTATACATGCAAGTCACAGGGGATGCGATGGCTTGACTTGGGCTCAGACGCCTGACAATAGGGGTCTCATACTGTTGCCTAGGCTGGTCTTAAACTCCTGGCTTCAAGCAAACCTCCCAAAGTGCTGAGATTATAGGCTTGAGCCACCGCACCCTGCCTGACCTGGGATATCTCTCCCTTTTTCGTCATGGGGATAATAATATTTCACAGAGGGCTGGGCGCGGTGGCTCAAGCCTGTAATCCCAGCACTTTGGGAGGCCGAGACGGGCGGATCATAAGGTCAGGAGACCGAGACCATCCTGGCTAACACGGTGAAACCCCGTCTCTACTAAAAAATACAAAAAAAAACTAGCTGGGCGAGGTGGTGGGCGCCTGTAGTGCCAGCTACTCGGGAGGCTGAGGCAGAAGAATGGCATGAACCCGGGAGGCGGAGCTTGCAGTGAGCTGAAATCCGGCCACTGCACTCCAGCCTGGGTGACAGAGCAAGACTCCGTCTCAAAAAAAAAAAAAAAAAAAAAATTCACAGAGTTGTTACCACGGTTAAAAGACACGACATCGTATTGGTGAACTGGGCAGTGTTGTAGAAACCTGATGTGAACAGGGCAGGCTTCATGGGTGTGAGACCCCTAGTCTTCAGGGTCCTGCACTTAGCCTGCACACTTGATTTAATCTGCTGAGGCACTCACATGGAAATTCTTTGAACAAGAGGACTTGCATTTCTTTTTTCTTTTCTTTTCTTTTTTTTAGAGATGGGGTCTTGCTATGTTGCCCAGGCTGGAGTACAGTGGCAATTCACAGGCACAGTCCCACTACTGATCAGCACAGGAGTTTTGACTTGCTCCGTTTCCAACCTGGGCTGGTTCACCCCTCCTTAGGCAACCTGATGGTCCCCTGCACCCAGGAGGTCACCATATTGATGTCAAACTTAGTGAAGACACCCAGTTGGCAGAGTGCACTGCAGCCCAGAACTCCCAGCTCAAGCAATCCTCCTGCCTCAGCCTCCAGAGTAGCTGGAACTACAGACACCAGCCACGGCGCCCGGCAGGACTTGCATTTTCACTGTGCACCGGAGCCCACAGATTACAGAGCCAACAGTAATTAGGGGACTTGTGCCATTTCCACACCCATAGTAGATCATGAGGGATGCATTTTGCCCTGCTCCATGGGTAATCAAAACTGTAAACCCAGGAGAGGTCAGCTCTTGTAGACAGGGGCTGTGTGCTCCTGGAGATCCCCCATCCTTGTTATTCATTCATTCCACTGGGAAACACACAAGCTGTCCTTTTCAGGCAGCCCTAAAACACTTTACCGTCTTCGTTTGTAAACAGCAGTCACTTCGACTGACTCATGAAGGAGCTTGTCCCAACCCCCAAGTGTAAACTTATTTAACAAATGATTGCCTAGTCTGTGAGTGGGAAAGGAAATCCAGTCCTAGAGAAGTATCTCATTCATAAATAAACACGCCCGTAACTCTAGATCCCACCCCATCCCCCATGTCACCGTGCAGAGACAGCTGGATGCAGACATTCAGATTCAGAGCCAGTTCATTCATTGCACAAATGTGTTCATTGAATAGTTACACTGTGACAAGGAATGTGCCAATGAAAGACCAAAGATAAAAATGGACAATGGAACTGGGCGCGGTGGCTCACACCTGTAATCCCAGCACTTTGGGAGGCCAAGAAGGGAGGATGGCTTGAGCCCAGGAGGTCAAGGCTGCAATGAACCACAATCGCATCATTGCACTGTAGCCTGCATGACAGAGCCAGACCCTGAATCTACAAAAATTAAATTAAAAAATGAAGGCTGAGCGCAGTGGCTCTTATTTGTAATCCCAGCACTTTGGGAGGCTGAGGCGGGTGGATCACTTGAGGTCAGGAGTTGAAGACCAGCTTGGCCAACATGGTGAAACCCTGTCTCTACTAAAACTACAAAAAATTTGCTGGGCGTGGTGGTACACACCTGTAATCCCAGCTACTTGGGAGGATGAGGCAGGAGAATCGCTTGAATCTGTGAGGTAGAGGTCTCAGTGAGCCCAGATCTTGCCATTGCACTCCAGCCTGGGCAACAAGAGCAAAACTCCGTCTCAAAAAAAGAAAATTTTAATTTAATTTAATTTAATTTAGAAATTAGCCTGGGGTGGTGGCAGGTGCCTCTAGTCCCAGCTACTCAGGAGATTGAGGCAGGAGGACCGCTCAAGCCCAGGAGCCTGGATAATTATTTAGTTATTTCCATTTTTTGTAGAGATGGGTTCTTGCTATGTAATGCAGGCTGGTCTCAAACTTCTGGGCTCAAGCAATGCTCCTGCCTCGGCCTCCCAAAATGTTGGGATTTCAGGCATGAGCCACCGAGTCCAGCCATGCTTGGGTTTTTTGAAAACCCACCTGGCTAGGTTGGAGGTGACCCCGAGTGGTTAAAGGTTAGGAGTCCACCATAGTTGTTTCCTTTTCCAAAAGAGATGCTGGAGGCTTGGGCTCGGGTAGTGACTGGTCCGTGAAGAGAAGATGAAGTTGAGAGATATTTAGGAAGTGACATCTGTTGGGAGAACATGGAAGTGGGTCCACTGTGCTCTCAACCAGCCCATCATACATGATGGAGGGAGGGTCTCCCATGCATTCAACAGTTTCATCCCCACAATGGCAGCCAGGCTGGGCGCGGTGGCTCACGCTTGTAATCACAGCACTTTGCGAGGCTGAGGGGGACGGATTACTTGAGGTCAGCAGTTGGAGACCAGCCTGGTCAACACGGCGAAACCCCGTCTCTACTAAAAAAAAAAAAAAAAAAAAAAATTAGCTGGGCATGGTGGCAGGCACCTGTAATCCCAGCTACTTGGGAGGCTGAGGCAGGAGAATCGCTTGAACCTGGGAGGTGGAGGTTGCAGTGAGCTGAGATCACGCCACTACATTCCAGTCTGGGTGACAGAGCGAGACCCTGTCTCAAAAAAAAAAAAAAAAACCGATCTACTTCCACATCTTCCTCCTATTCTTTCCTGGGAGCAATTAGGAATTGGTGGCCAAAATAATGAAGACTACGGAATCAACGTTTACAAATTGTTTTTATATATATGTGTGTGTGTATATATATATACACACACACGATATACATATACATCACATTACATAACTATGCAAATATGATAAACAACATATTATGCATATGCAACGTATGTCATATGCATAACATGATATGCAACATAAAATACATAATATGAAATTTACCATCTTAATCATTTTTCTTTTTTCTCTTTGGAGAGACAGGGTCTCACTCTGTTAACCAGGCTGGAGTGCAGTGGTGTGATCACAGCTCACTGTAGCCTCAAACTCCTGGGCTTAAGCGATCCTCCCACCTCAGCCTCCCAAGTAGCTGGGACCATAGGTGCACACAACAGTGCCTGGCTAATTTTTTTATTATTGTTTTGTAGAGATGGGGTCTTGCTTTGTAACCCAGGCTGGTCTCAAACTCCTGCCTTCAAGCAATTCTCCCACCTCAGCCTTCCAAAGCGCTGGGATTGCAGATGGGCGCCACCGCACCCGACCCATCTTAACCCTTTTGAAGTTCAGTGGCATTAAATATATTCACATTGTGCAACCGTCACCACCATCCATCTCCAGAACTTTCTCATCTTCCCATTCTGAAACTCTGTCCCCATTAAACACTCACTCCCATTACCCCTCCCCCCAGCCCTGCTAACCATCATTTTGTCTGTCTCTGTCGATTTGAATATTCTAGGTACCTCGTATTAGTGGAATTATACAATATTGTCTGTTTGTGTGAATCAATCTCTCTCTCTCTCTCTCTCTATATATATATATATAGTTTTTTTTTTTTTGAGACAGAGTCTTGATCTGTCACCCAGGCTGGAATGTAGTGGCACAATCTCGGCTCACTGCAACCTCCACCTCCCAGGTTCAAGCGATTCTCCTGCCCCAGCCTCCCAAGTAGCTAGGATTACAGGCGCCCACCACCATGCCCAGATAATGTTTTTGTATTTTTAGTAGAGACAGGGTTTCGCCATGTTGGCCAGACTGGTCTCGGACTCCTGACCTCAGGTGATCTGCCCACCTCAGCCTCCCAAAGTGCTGGGATTACAGGCATGAACCACCACTCCTGGCCTGGTCTCTGGTATCTTTATTTTCTATCAGAAAAATAGCATGAACAGAAAAAGTATCTTGGTTTGACCCATATGCTACTTTGATTTAAATGAGCAGATTTTTAAAAAATGTTGTATCTTTGTGGACAATTGTAAACACTCCCAAGAAAAAGAAAGGGCTCAGCTAGTTTCTTTGGCAACTTAATGTCAGAAACCTAATTCAAAACTCTCAAGACTTATTTTCAGAAATTTTCTTTTTATTTATTTATTTATTTTTGAGACAAGTTCTCGCTGTGTCGCCCAGGCTGGCGTGCAGTGGTGCAATTATAACTTGCAGCAGCTGTTACTTCCTGGCCTCAATCCATCTTCCCACCTCAGCCTCCTGAGCAGCTGGCACCACAGGCGTGCGCCACCATGCCTAGCTGATTTTTTTTTTTTTTTTTTTTTCCGAGACAGAGTCTTGCTCTGTCATCCAGGCTGGAGGGCAATGGCACAATCTCAGCTCACTGCAACCTCTGCCTCCCAGGTTCTAAGCGATCCTCCTGTTTCAGCCTCCAGAGTAGCTGGGATTACAGGTGCACACCACCACATCTGGCTAATTTTGTATTTTTAGTAGAGACAGGGTTTCACCATGTTGGCCAGGCTGGTCTTGAACTCCTGACCTCAGGTGATCCGTCTGCCTTGGCCTCCCAAAATGCTGGGATTACAGGTGTGAACCACTGCGCCCGGCCTACTTCATTCTTTCTAATGGCCACATAGGAAGTCATTGCATGGATGTACCATAATTTGACAAATTCCCGACTAAAGCCCATTTTAGTTGTTTCCAATTTCAATAGTGCACTCAAAGCTATAACAAAGACTTCTGTGTCGCCCAGGCTGGAGTGCAATGGCACAATCTCAGTTCACCGCAACCTCCACCTCCTGGATTCAAGCGATTCTCCTGCCTCAGCCTCCTGAGTAGCTGGGCTTACAGGCTGCCATGCCCAGCTAATTTTTGTATTTTTAGTAGAGATGTGGTTTCACCATGTTGGTCAGGCTGGTTTCGAACTCTTGACCTCGTGATCTGCCCACCTCGGCCTCCCAAAGTGCTAGGATTACAGGTGTGAGCCGGTAGTCAAACTCTTAGAAGCAGGAAGTACAATGATGGTTACCAGGAGCTGGGAGGTGGGGGAACAGGGGAGTGGTGGCAGCTCAATGGATACAGAGTTTCCATTTTTCCAGCTGAATAAATTATAGCGATCTCTCGTTCAATAATGCACCAAGAGTTAACACTATTGTACTATACATACACTTACAAATGGTTAAGATTATATATTTTATGGAATGTGGTTTTTACCACAATAATTAAAAAGAAGAACCTGGCACAGTGCTGGCCATATAAAGGCTCAATAAATGTTTGCTGAAAATTAAAAAAAAAAAGGCCGGGCACGGTGGTTCACCCCTGTAATCCCAGCACTTTGGGAGGCTGAGGTGGGAGAATTACTTGAGCCCAGGAGTTCAAGACCAACCTGGGCAACGTGGCAAAACCCTGTCTCTCAAAAAAAATGTATATTTAAAAAATTAGCCAGGCATGGTGGTGTGTGCCTGTAGTACCAGCTACTTGGGAGACTGAGGTGGGAGGATCCCTTGAGCCTGGGAGGTCAAGGCTGCAGTGAGCTGAGATCGTACCACTGCACTCCAGCCTGGGCAACAGAGCAAGACCCCGTCACAACAGAAACAAAATCTTGAGTTGTCTAGTCCTGGCCTCAGCCTCAGAATATTTTTTTCCGAACATGTTAGTTTTGTGGGTTGGGAATGCTGGCTTGATTTCCTCCTTTTTGCCTTTTGAGTGTGTGCAATTTATGGTATAGCTGGGAAATGTCAAAGTCAAGACATTTGTAGGAAAATCACATCACTTAGCCCCATCTCCTGTGCCGGACAAGTCCTGTGTGTGCGCCTGGTGACAATGGCTTTGAGTCTGTCAACTCCAGACTGAGGTCAGCTTTACACACCCATAGTTTCCAAAGTTGAAAACAGGCCTGCCTCAAACGGTACCTGCCAACATCTGGGGAACCTTTTCAGCTTACGGAGCACCCCTGTATGTGTTTGTCTTAGTTCAGGCCACCATCTCCACCTTACCAGGCATCCAGAACCTTCTTCACACTTTGCCAACAGAGTTCGTTTTCAGAATTGAAACCTTAGTTAAGGTTCATTGAGGTTTTTGTTTTTTTGTTTTTTGGTTTTTTTTTTTAATAATCGGCTGTTCCCACCCACATTCCCTTGAGATATAAATAGAAAAAAAAAAAAAGGTTTCATGAGTAAGACATTTGAGCTACATCCACTTGATCCTTGAAAAGGAAATCTAAGAGGTTGTAACTATCACTTTTTCTAGCCTATATAAGGTAGGTCAGCACGGTAGCAAAAGCCCATCTGTTGTTTTGCTCCTTCTGCTCTTTTTCCTGATTCTTCCTGGGGGGGAACCTAAAACGGTGAGTAACTGGTGGACCCACCAGACCCCAGACTCTTCTTCACTGCGTGCAGTGAGTAACTGGTGGGCCCACCAGACCCCAGACTCTTCTTCACTGCGTGCGGTGAGTAACTGGTGGGCCCACCAGACCCCAGACTCTTCTTCACTGCGTGCATTCGTACAAGGCTTAGGTGCTTAGACTCCTCTTTTCCCATGGCTTTGACACCTGGAAGGATTTTAGTCTCTGGGAGACGGGCTTTTCCTCCATCTGCTTCCGCCTTTCAGGACAGATAGCATGCCTTCTTCCGCAGAATGTCTGCAAGTGGCCAAACTGTATCCCTTCCCCCGTGGAAATTGCAACATTGCATCTCTCCGGCTGGTGTAGGAAAATGCCAGTGCATTTGTAGCATGGTTTGTAGCTGCCTGTGGAAATGACTGATTATGTCAGTATAATTTTTATAAGAAAACAATTGAATCCTTCTTTAGGTCATGTATTTTTTTTTTTCATTTCTGGCATATATTCAAAAGAAGGTTCTGAGATAAAAAGGGCTGGGGTCTTTTTGGTATCTGGTTTTAATTTGGATATTTTGTCCCGTCACTTAATACAAAACCATGCTTATCACATTTTAAAAATTCTAGACAGGCCTGGCTCGGTGGCTTACGCCTGTAATCCCAGCAACTTGTGAGGCCAAGGTAGGCAGATCACCTGAGGTCAGGAGCTCAAGACCAGCCTGGCCGACATGGCGAAACCCCGTCTCTACTAAAAACACAAAAATTAGCCAGGCATGATAGTGCGCACCTGTCATCCCAGCTACTCGGAAGGCTGAGGTAGGAGAATCACTTGAGCCCAGGTGGTGGAGGTTGCAGTGAGCCGAGATGGTGCCACTGCACTCCAGCCTGGGCAACAGAGTGAGACTCCATCTCAATTGAAAAAAAAAAAAAAAAAATCTAGACACACATGCAGTTTCAGTGGGCCTGAGAAGATATGTTTGCCGTGGATGTGCACGTTCCTGCTTGTGGCTTATCGTATCTCGTTTATTCTGTGTGAGTAGGTAGAAAATGAGCATCACGGACGTGCTCAGTGCTGACGACATTGCAGCAGCCCTCCAGGAATGCCAAGGTAGAGGGGACGTGGGGCGGGATGGGATTTCCTCACAGCTTTGCACTTTCAGCAAAGCAACACAAAATCAAAATGTAGGCCAGGCAGCCAGATGCAGTGGCTCACACCTGTAATCCCAGCACTTTGGGATGCCGAGGCAGGTAGATCACAAGATCAGGAGTTCGAGACCAGCCTGGCCAAGATGGTGAAACCCCATCTCTACTAAAAATACAAAACAATTAGCCGGAGGTGGTGGTGGGTGCCTGTAATCCCAGCTACTTCGAAGGCTGAGGCAGAGAATTGCTTGAACCCAGGAGGCGGAGGTTGCAGTGAGCTGAGATCGCGCCACTGCCCTCCAGCCTGGGAGACAGAGCAAGACTGTTTCCAAAAAAAAAAAAAAAATGTAGACCAGGCATGGTGGCTCACATCTGTAATCCCAACACTTTTTGGAGGCCAAGGTGAGAGGACTGTTTGAGCCCAGGAGTTTGAGATCAGCCTAGGCAACATAGCAAGGCTCCATCTCTACAAAATAAAAATAAAAATAAAAACTAGCAGGGCATGGTGGCATGCGCCCGTGGTCCCAGCTACTAGGGAGATTGAGGTAGGAGGATCACTCAAGCCCGGGAGGTTGAGGCTGTGGTGAGCTATGATTGCTACACTGCACTCCAGCCTGGACGACAGAGTGAAACTCTGTCTCTAAATAAATAAATAAGAGGTTGGCTGGAAAATTCGTGGAATCGGAGAAGAAAACTGCTATTTATTAGATAACTAAAATTATAGAGATCTGGGATCTGAGCACACAATTACACTTCTGTAAGACAAAAGAAACTTACAAAACACATGAAAGCAAGAAATTACTGAAGGGCCAGGTGTGGTGCTCACGCCTGTAATCCCAGCAGTTTGGGAGACCGAGGCTGGTGGATCACTTGAGGTCAGGAGTTCAAGACCAACCTGGCCAGCATGGCAAAACTCTGTCTCTATTAAAAATACAAAAATGATCTGGGCATGGGGGTGCACACCTGTAATCCCAGCAACTCGGGAGGCTGAGGCAGGAGAATCACTTGAACCCGGGAGGCAGAGTTTGCAGTGAGCCGGGATCACGCCACTGCACTCCAGTCTGGAGACAGAGTAAGACTCTGTCTCAAAAAAAAAAAAAAAAAAAAAAAGAAAGAAAGAAAGAAAAAAAAGAGAAAGAAATCGCCAAAGGCTGTTTAGCCTGTTGAAATCCAGTGATTGCATTTCCCCCTACCAATTAGACCAGGTATGTTGTGGGCTCGGCTACACAGCCTGTAAAGTGGGCCAGCGGGAGGGGGAGGCGCAGAGAAGAGGAGGAAGGAAAAGGGAAATGGACAAAACCAAGTGGAGGAGGGAAGGCTGGGGCAGAGGGGACATGGGATGCCATCACAGAGCCATCAAGTCTCGGCTGTTCCAAAATCTTGGACCAGTTGAGCATCCCCGTAGCTCAGGGATATTGTTGAAGTATTTTTAATCATCTGTGTTTTCAGTACCTTGGCCCCAGTATAGAATGTGATCCAATGAGTGTCAGAATAACCCATTCTCTATTCTTCAGACCCAGACACTTTTGAACCCCAAAAATTCTTCCAGACGTCAGGCCTCTCCAAGATGTCAGCCAGTCAGGTGAAGGACATTTTCCGGTTCATAGACAACGACCAGAGCGGGTACCTGGATGAAGAGGAGCTTAAGTAAGCTTTGTCCTGAGTCTGTCTGGTACCCGGCACTGCTGGGTGGCCCTGGGGTGCAATGGGGGCCAGGATGCTGAGTATTTCTTCAATGGCCAGCCTCAGTGTTGGTCATTCAGCCAAGCATCATTAAAGCAAAGGATATGAGTCAGTTGACCACACATCTACCCATGCAAAGCCCTCAACACGGGCAGTGAAGACTGCAGGTGCAAAGATTCTTTTTTTTTTTTTTTTTTTTTTTGAGGCAGGGTCTCGCTCTGTCACCCAGGCTGGAGTGCAGTGGGATGATCTCAGCTCCCTGCAGCCTCCACCTTCCAAGTTCAAGTGATTCTCATGCCTCAGTCTCCCAAGTAGCTGGGATTACAGGTGCATGCCACCACGTCCAGCTAATTTTCATATTTTGAGTAGAGATGGGGTTTCACCATGTTGCCCAGGCTGGTCTCAAACTCCTGGCTTCAAGTGATCCTCCTGCCTTGGCCTCCCAAAGTGCTGGGATTACAGGTGTGAGCCACAGCGCCCAGCCGCAAAGATTCTTTGGTGTAAGGGATTTCCTTTGGCAAATGGATTTTAAAAAACTAAAACTTTGGCTAAACGTGGTGGCTCACACCTGTAATTCCAGCTACTCAGAAGACTGAAGCACAAGAATCGCTTGAAATCAGGAGGCAGAGGTTACAGTGAGCCGAGATCGTGCAGCTGCACTCCAGCCTGAGTGACAGAGAGAGACTCTGTCTCAAATAAATAAATAAATAAAAATGAAAAACACTAAAAGCTTAAAAATGGGCCAGGCACTGTGGCTCACACTTACAATTCCATCCCTTTGGGAGGCTGAGGTGGGCGGATTGCTTGAGTGAGCCCAGGAGTTCAAGACCAGTCTGGGCAACATGACAAACCCTTGTCTCTACAAAAAAATACAAAAGTTGGCCGGGCGTGGTGGCTCAAGCCTGTAATCCCAGCACTTTGGGAGGCTGAGATGGGTGGATCATGAGGTCAGGAGATCGAGACCATCCTGGCTAACATGGTAAAACCCCGTCTCTACTAAAAAATACAAAACAAAACAAAAAACAAAAAAAAAAAACTAGCCGGGCGAGGTGGAGGGCGCCTGTAGTTCCAGCTACTTGGGAGGCTAAGGCAGGAGAATGGTGTAAACCCGGGAGGCAGAGCTTGCAGTGAGCTGAGATCCGGCCACTGCACTCCAGCCTGGGCGACAGAACAACACTCGGTCTCAAAAAAAAAAAAAAAAAAATGTTAGTGGGGCATGGTGGGAAGCACCTGTCATTCCAGTTCCTTGGGAGGTTGAGGCAGAAGGATTCATTGAGCCCAGGAAGTGGAGGCTGCAGTGAGCCATGATGGGGTCACTGCCTTCCAGCCTGGGTAACAGAGCAAGACCCTGTCTCAAGAAAAACCCAAAAACCACACCAAAACAAAAAAAAACCCTTAAAAATGAAATGCCCACCATTGGTTTCTACAGCTTAAGGAAACCTCTGCTTGCTAAGACCTTGGCTAATTATTGCAAGTGCTGGAAACAGATGATTTACTTAAAGGAAAAACACAAGTGTAAACACAGAGATGCATGATCTTTCAGAAAATCCCCATGGATCTTTATTATCGTGTAGATTTTTCCTCCAGAAGTTTGAAAGTGGTGCCAGAGAACTGACCGAGTCAGAAACCAAGTCCTTGATGGCTGCTGCGGATAATGATGGAGATGGAAAAATTGGAGCAGAGGGTACGTCCGCGCCTGTACGTAGCATAATTCCGTGAGAGCTTGGGCTGTAAGATCCAACCGATGTGGCTTAAAATCTCCCTTTCTTAACCTTACTGAGCCTCAGTCTTCTCATCTGTAAAACGGGACTAAAGTAAGGATGCACATGATGTGTGTAAAAACCCTGGCATAATGCTCGGCAGGTGCGAGTAGAAGCTTGGTCAGCAATTGGCTGTTGTCTAGAGCTGCAAAAACATCCCTCACCCGGACTAGAAAGAGGGACTAGCTTAGCCACCTGGCTAGTTATTTGTAAGATGCTGAATGCACTCCAGATATAGCATAAGGAATTTACCAGTGGGGTTTGAAACTCCCTAGAATAAGGGGAGATTTACGCTTCTTAGACTAGAGTCCATTATGCAGGGAAGGTCTTCTGTTTCTAAGGGTTTAGATAAATATTATGTTTTATTGACATTAGCCTGCCAAGTGGATATTATTAAATAGAGAAATAAATAAGCTAACCCATTTACTGCATCTTCAGGGGAGGGCAGAACTCTAGGTCTGAGCCTTTAGGAAATACACTCAGTACAGCTGTAGGATCATTTTCACTCTTGCTTCGTCAGACTACAGCCATTTCTGAGCCACTTTGTGCCCAACCCAGCAGAACGCATGGTGGTCCTCTGGTGGAAACAACTAAAGCGAAAACTGCTACATTGATGCTTATTTAAAAAAAAAACCTTGCTCAAAATTATACCACTATCGCCATTGCAAGCACGTGGAGTTAATGCAGATAGATAGCTCATAAAATAGATTTCAGGGGTAAGGGAGGATTATTCCCGACTAAATATAACCCACGGGCCGGGCGTGGTGGCTCAAGTTGTAATCCCAGTATTTTGGGAGGCTAAGGCGGGCAGATCCTGAAGTCAGAGTTCAAGACTAGATTAACATGGTGAAACCCCGCCCCACCAGGCAAAAAAAATTAGCCAGCGTGCGGTGCACCTGCGTCCCAGCCACCGGCGCTGAGGCAGGAGAATCGCTTGACCCAAGAGACAGAGGCAGCCGCAAGTGAGCCGAGATCCATACCACTGCACCTGCCCGGGCAAACAAGATGAAACTCTGTCCCAAAACAAAAAGATAAACATAACCATGAAAAGATCTGCAACAAAGCTCTACCAACAAAATATAAAGCAAACTCCTGTGCCTTTATATCAATCCGTAACGTCCATACCTTGCTATCATTACCAATGATTCTTTTAGAATAGAAATCTTTGAGGTAGGGTTCAATGGAGGAGCTGTCTAAAGTCCTAATTTAATAAATATATCCTAAAATGTAATACCTAGCTATATAGAGAAAGGAACTCTCCTTTATTGTCTGAAATTGATCCTCAGACAATGCCAAACGTCTGCCAGATGGCAATTATGACTGAATCCATTCATCCATCCAAAACGAACCAAACAGGAAGCCATGGGCCTGATGTCCTCATCCAAAGGTCTCATTGCAAGCAGAAGTTGTTTATGCCAAATAAGATTTGTCTGAGAAATGGAACCCCAGACTCCCCTCGAGATATAGTCATTGATTTACCAGGTTCTCTCTCTTTCTTCCTTCTCCCTCTTCCTCTTCTTTGAGATGGAGTCTGGCTCTCAGCTCTCGTCCAGGCTGGAGGCAATTTCTGGCATGGGATCTCAGCTCACTGCAACTCCTCCCGCCTCCCTTGAAGTCTGGCTTATTCTCCTGCCTCCTCAGCCTCCTGAGCAGCTCAGATTTATGTGCCACCACCCAGCTGGCTTTGTATTTTAGAAGAGATAGAGCCACTTTATCTTGCTAGGGATGGTTCTCAATCTCATGACCTCATGATCCACCTGCCCCTTGGCTCCTCCTGTAAAAGTGCTGGGATTACAGGCGTGGTTCGCCCTGTACCCCAGCCTGCCTTTTCTCTTTGTCCCTCCAAGGGCCAAGGCGCCCATCATCCGACACCTTTCTTCACTCTCCCTTGTAACTCCCACACACGCATGTCCGTAAAAGAACCAAGCCACCTCCATCATTCCTGTTCTCACTCTCTCTGGTCTCTAGGAATTCCAGGAAATGGTGCACTCTAGTGCCCTATGTCTGAGAAAAGACAGGAAAGGACAACTCACCCGAAGGATCCCGTGCCTTGGAATGGGGAACCCTACATCCTACTCCCCTACCTAATTTGTTAATTCTCCTGAAACCTTCTGTAGTTTGCCTATTGTTCCCAGCGAGCCATGAGAGAGTCAGCCACTGACAAGCCCGGTGGTGGATGTTTCTTCCCTGACGACTCTGTAAGCCCCCATCCCCAACTGCAATGCCTCTAAAAATCACCTAATAAGATATAGGTTTTATCATCTGCTGATGGGAGGCGTGGTTTTTTCTAGCACTACACTCTAAGTAAGTTGGGACTATATTTTGTCAGATTTCTGGTCCTATCGGCCTGGAAGGGCCACGCTTGGTGTTATTACTTTGAGCAAAACAAGGAAATCAGGTTTTGATGATTTTGGTTGTTTCTCTGTGCCATAAATAAAATGCCATTGTCATGCTAGGATTTTTTTCTCAGCAATCTTTCTGATAATTGAATTAGAAAGAAAGATTTTTAGCATAAATCACTTCTTTTTTTTCTCTCTTTTTAGACAGAGTCTCACTCTGTCACTTCCAGGGCTGGAGTGCAGTGGCTCAACCCTGGCCCACTGCAAACCTCCGCCTCCCGAGTCTGCTGCTGTCCTGCCTCAGCCTCCCAAGTAGCTGGGATTATGGTGCACACCACCACGCCTGGCTAATTTTGCATTACTTAGTAGAGATGGGGTTTCTTACCTATGTTGGCCAGGCTGGTCTCTAAATTTTTGACTCTTAAATGATCTGCCTCTACCTTGGCCTCCCAAAGTGCCAAGGGATTATGAAATACCAAGTGCTCGCCAATCACTCTTACCGCGTGTGTTTTCTGCCAAGTGTGTTAGCTAGGAGCCACTTTGTTTCTTAATTAAGACAAAACAGAACAGGTTCAGAAGCGGTCTGTAGCCTAGGAGAGACTTGCGTTTCCAGGTTAGTACAAATGGACTCCATTTCCTCTCTTTATTATTTATTTATTTATTTATTTTGAGATATAGTCTGTTTGTTTTAGGCTGGAGTGTGGTGTATGATTCCTAGCTTACTGCAACTCTCTTGCAGCCTTGACTCTTAAACGACTCCCACCTCAGCTTCCCTGGAGTAGCTGACTACAGGCATGCACCACCACCACCCGGCTAACTTTTGCACTTTGGTAGAGGCAGGCCCGCTATGTTGCTGAGGCTGATCTCTCAACTGCTGGGCCAAAGCCATCCTCCTCCCACCTCAGCCTCCTCCCAAAGTGCTGGGATACAGGCATGAGCCACCGCACCTGGCCCTACTTTCATTGTTTCTAATAGCAATGGGGTGGGTCTTGCTATGTTGCTCTAGGCTGATCTCTAAATCCCTGTTTGCTTATCTCTCCCACTCCTAGCCTCCTAAAGTGTTGGGATAGCCAGGTGGGAGCCACTGCATCTAGCCTACTTTTATTATTGTTTATTTCCATTAGAGATGCGTGGTGGTCTCTACTATGTTGCCCAGGCTGGCCTGAAACTGCTGTCTCAAGCCATCCTCCCCACTTCAGCCTCCTAAAGTGCTGGGATTGCAGGTGTGAGCCACCACAGACTCATTTTCAAGTCTTTTCTTCTTTTTTTGAGACAGTCCCACTCTGTCACCCAGGTTGAGTGTGGCATGATTCCAGCCTACTACAACCCTGCCTCCCAGGTTCAAGGATTCTCCTGCCTCATCCCCTCCCGGAGTAGCTGGGATTACAGGCGCCTGCCACCACATGTGCGCGGCTAATTTTGTATTTTTAAAGACAGGGTTTCACCATGTTGGCCAGGGCTGGGTCTTGAACTCCTATACAGACCCGCCCGCCCAGGCTCTCTCAGTTGATTTCCCGAATTTAATTTTAGGTATGACTACTCATACTCTGCCATTCTTTTCTTTCTTTGAGAAAACAGCCCAAAAAGATGAAGGAGGAGAGAAATAAGCTTTCCTGTGAGAGGCCTGCCTTGCTCTCACCCATCCTCTCTGACAGCTCCCCTTCTTCTGCTCTGGTTTCCTGGCTCTAAGGCGATTCACCTGAGCCCAGTACACCTAGACTCGCCTTGGCATTTGAGGCTAGCCTCCGGGGTTCTGTTACAAGGGCTGTCATTAGGGCTGGGCAGTCTCAAGCCAGGAAATTCTCACCAGGCTGGTTTCCAGGTGGCACATGAAAGCTCTTCTCTCTGGCTAACCCTGCAAGTGGAGGACTCAGTGAAAGTTGAGGCCACAGTGAGCCATGATCATTCCACTACATTCCAATCTGGGTAACAGAGCGAGAACCTGTCTCAAAAATAAATTAATAAAATAAAATAAAATAAATAAAATGAAAAGAGATGTAGCGTTTGCCCAATTATTATCACTAAACCAAAGTAGTAATAAATTCTTTTTTTTTTTTTTTTTTTTTGAGACAGAGTCTCGCTCTGTTGCCCCCAGGCTGGAGTGCAGTGGCGTGATCTCAGCTCACTGCAACCTCTGCCTCCCAGGTTAAAGTGATCTTCCCACCTCAGTTTCCCAAGTAGCTGGGATTATAAGCGCCCGCCACCATGTCCCGCTAATTTTTGTATTGTTACCATATCGGCCAGGCTGGTCTCAAACTCCCAGTCTCAGGTGATCCACCCGCCTCAGCCTCCCAAAGTGCTGGGATTACAGGCATCAGCCACTGCACCTGGCCCAAAGTAGTAATAAATTCTGATTTCAAAAAAATCTGTCATGCCACGAGTGTGTCCCACACACAAATTAATGAAAGCTTGGCACGCCGTTCTGTTCCCAAAATTTCTATTCATTGTTTGACTCGTTTGTATGTCTTTTTATATACTGAAGGAAAATGTTAAATATAACATACCCCAAATGATATCAAAACTCTAGAGAAAATTCTAACAATCCAGAAAAGGGATTGACAAACATACAGCCAACTTTATCTTTGTGCTTGCCTTCTCTATTTTTACCTAATTTGCAGATGACCACAGGTCTGCCTCAAGAGAGCTTGTTCTCAGCACCAAACCGATGCATGTTGACTTTGCTGTTGCTGAGACAGTTTCGCTCTTGTTGCCCAGGCTGGAGTGCAGTGGTGCAATCTCTGCTCACTGCAACCGCCGCCTCCCGGGTTCGAGCGATTCTCCTGCCTCAGCCTCCCGAGTAGCTGGGATTACAGGCATGCACCACCACGCCTGCCTGATTTTGTATTTTTAGTAGAGACGGGGTTTCTCCATGTTGGTCAGGCTGGTCCCCATCTCCCGACCTCAGGTGATCCGCCCACCTTGGCCTCCCAAAGCGCTGTGATTACAGGCGCGAGCCACCGCGCCCGGGCATATGCTGACTTTGAAATGAAAGTCTATGGCCAGGTGTGGTGGCTCACACTTGTAATCCCAACACTTTGGAAGGCCAGGGTTCAAGGATCACTTAAGCCCAGGAGTTTGAGACTAGCTTGGGCAACATAGCAAGATCCTGTCTCTACAAAAAATGTAAAAGTTAGCTGGGTGTGGTGGTGCAGCTGTAGTCCCAGACATTCGGGAGGATGGCTTGGCCCATGGAGGTGGAGGCTGCAGTGAGCTATGATCGCACCACTGCACTCCAGTCTGGATGACAGACCAAGACCCTATCTCAAAAAAAAAAAAAAAAAAAAAGGAAAGAAAAAAGAAAGAAATGAAGGTCTAGAATGCAATGTAGGTCACAGAGCTGAAAAAATAAGCATCCTGTTATTTTCCCTAATTGCTTTATAAAACAGGACTGGAATTGTGGTTTTCATTTTGACTATTTTTACTCATTTATAATTTTGGCTTATAGTTTGGGAGAGTAGTTCATATTTTGGTAGAACATGATTTTTGTTTTTGTTTTTGTTTCTGTTTTTTTTTTTTTTTTTTTTTTTTTTTGAGACGGAGTCTCGCTCTGTCGCCCAGGCTGGAGTGCAGTGGCCAGATCTCAGCTCACTGCAAGCTCCGCCTCCCGGGTTCCCGCTATTCTCCTGCCTCAGCCTCCCGAGTAGCTGGGACCACAGGCGCCGCCACCTCGCCCGGCTAATTTTTTGTGTTTTTAGTAGAGACGGGGTTTCGCCGTGTTAGCCAGGATGGTCTCGATCTCCTGACCTTGTGATCCGCCCGTCTCGGCCTCCCAAAGTGCTGGGATTACAGGCTTGAGCCACCGCGCCCGGCCTTGTTTCTGTTTTTTATTTGAGATGGAGTCTTACTCTGTCACCAGGCTGGAGTGCGGTGGCACAATTTCGGCTCACTGCAACCTCCGCCTGCTGGGTTGGCAATTGTCCTGCCTCAGCCTCCCAAGTAGCTGGGATTACAGGCGCCTGCCACCACACCCGGGTAATCTTTGTATTTTTAGTAGAGACGGGTTTCACCATGTTGGCCAGACTGGTCTTGAACCCCTGACCTCAGGTGATCCACCCACCTTGGCCTCCCAAAGTGCTGGGATTACAGGCGTGAGCCACCGCACCCATCCAGAACATGATCTTAAAACCAGCTTTGTGTGTTTGCTTTGGCAGCATGTATACTAAAATTGGAACAATACAGAGATTAGCATAAAAAAATAAAATTTTAAAAACCAGCTTTGTGAATGTTTAGTGGTTGAGACTAATAAGAATTATTAAAATACTTCAAACATTATCTAGTATTTTGCTTCAGCATCTGTATATTATGAAGTATTTATAAGATTTTGTATTTACAAAATACTATGAAGTAGGATTTTGTAAATACTTTTTTGTAAATACTATTTTGTAAATACTACTAATTAGTAAATATTTCAGTAATTTGTAAATACTTTAGTATTTTATAAATACTAAGTATTTTAATATTTAGCACTACTACATAATTGCACAAATCTGTAATTAATTAGTATTTTGTAAGTAGTCATTTGCTAAGTACTGCTACACAGTAAACATTTCCGTATTTTGTAAGTAGTCATTTGCTAAGTACCGCTACACAGTAAATACTTCTGTATTTTGTAAATGGTCATTTGCTAAGTACGGCTATTCAGTAAATGTTTTAGTGTTTTGCAGGTAGTCATTTGCTAAGTACTGATACTCAGTAAATATGTTAGCATTTTGTAAGTAGTCATTTGCTAAGTACTGCTACACAGTAAACACTTCCGTATTTTGTAAGTAGTTATTTGCTAAGTACTGCTATTCAGTAAATGTTTTAGTATTTTGCAGGTAGTCATTTGCTAAGCACTGATACTCAGTAAATGCTTTAGTATTTTGTAAGTAGTTATTTACTAAGTACTACTACTTAGTAATGATGAGCACTCAGGAATCCAATTGCAAGCAAAAACCTATCTTATATCTTCTGCTCATGCTAAGGTGTGGGGTTACTTTGCAGACACTAAGAAGACAGATGAAATTGGAATCACCAGGATGGTTTCCACCTGGCCTGTTAATTTATTAACTGGAAAGACTCTTCATTTGCATATGTTTTCACGGGTTTCAAAAAGTCAACTTTTTTTTGGTGGCGGGGGATAGATTTTGACATTGTTTTCCTAGGGGTTCTACAATGAATGTAAACCTGTTCATCTTAAGTTATCATGTTTTTGAGACAGGCTCTTACTCTGTTGCCCAGGCTGGCATACAGGGGAGCGATCATAGCTCACTGCAGCCTCAACCTCCCCAGGCTCAGGTGATCCTCCCACCTCAGCCTCCCAAGTAGCTTGGACTACAGGTGCATGCCACCATGCCCAGCTAAGGTTTTTTCATTTCTTTCTTCCTTTCTTTCTTTCTTTTTTTGTAGAGATGGGGTCTCACTATGTTGCCCAGGCTGGTTTCCAACTCCCGAGCCCAAGCCATTTGCCTGCCTCAGCCTCCCAAAGTGCTAAGATTACCGGTGTGAGTCACTGCACCTGGCTCTTAAATTATTTTTAAATCATAAAGTATTTCAAACATAAGGAGAATATTGAGCAACATAATACCTGTGCACCTGCCACCTCACTTTATCAAATTGTGGTATTACTTGTGTGATGGCTTTTTCATATGTCAACTTGCTTAGGTTTTAGATATGTAATTAGGGTGGGCCATGAGACAGTTGGCCTGGGACTTGAAGGGTGGCACGAAGCAGTAGCCATAGTACTTTACTCTTGGGAGGCCAGTGCTGGTGGCCATTCATCTGGCCAGGCTGGTCTCGAACTCCTGACCTCAGGTGATCCACCCACCTCGACCTCCCAAAGTGCTGGGATTACAGGAATGAGCCACCATGCCCAGCCAAGACCTGTAATTCTTTTTTTTTTTTTTTTTGAGACTGAGTCTGGCTCTGTCGCCCAGGCTGGAGTGCGGTGGCCGGATCTCAGCTCACTGCAAGCTCCGCCTCCCGGGTTCACGTCATTCTCTTGCCTCAGCCTCCCGAGTAGCTGGGACCACAGGCGCCCGCCACTTCGCCCGGCTAGTTTTATTGTATTTTTTAGTAGAGACGGGGTTTCACTGTGTTAGCCAGGATGGTCTCGATCTCCTTACCTCGTAATCTGCCCGTTTCGGCCTCCCAAAGTGCTGGGATTACAGGCTTGAGCCACCGCGCCCGGCCTCAAATGCTTTCTTTGCCTTGCTTCGGTGTGCACCTTATACAAGCTTTCCCCTTGGGCTCCAAACCACCCGCCGTCTGGCACTGCCTGATTCTTGAATCAAACTCCTAAAATTTTAAGTGCTTAGGTTTATCTTTTTTCTTTTTTTGAAATGGAATTTCGCTCTTTTCTCCCAGGCTGGAGTGCAATGGCGCGACCTTGGCTCACTGAAACCTTCGCCTCCTGGGTTTAAGCCATTCTCCTGCCTCAGCCTCCCAAGCAGCTGGGACTATAGGCGCCCGCCACCTCTCCCGGCTAGTTTTTTGTGTTTTTTAGTAGAGACGGGGTTTCACCGTGTTAGCCAGGATGGTCTCGATCTCCTTACCTCGTAATCCGCCCGTCTCGGCCTCCCAAAGTGCTGGGATTACAGGCTTGAGCCACCGCGCCCGGCCAGACCTGTAATTCTTGACATGTATTACAGGATTACATAATTGCACAATACCTGACATTAACATCTAAAATTACATTCTTATATATAATATACATATATAAATATATATTTTCTAGTGGTTCTGCTTCTCCAATTGAACCATGACTGATAGAAATTGTGCCCATTTGAAATTTTTGAATAAAAAGGGTCACAATTGGGAGGCCGAGGCAGGTGGATCATGAAGTCAAGAGATTGAGACCATCCCAGCCAACATGATGAAACCCTATCTCTACTAAAAATACAAAAATTAGCTGGGCGGAGTGGTGCGCCCCTGTAGTTCCAGCTACTTGGGAGGCTGAGGCAGGGGAATTGCTTGAACCTGGGAGGCAGAGGTTGCAGTGAACCAAGATTGCGCCACTGCGCACTCCAGCCTGGCCACAGAGTGAGACCCTGTCTCAAAAAAAAAAAAAAAAAAAAAGTCACAAGGCTGGGCGTGGTGGCTCACACCTGTAATCCCAGCACTTTGGGAGGCCCAGGAAGGAGCATCACTTGAGCCCAGGAGTTTGAGACCAGCCTGGCCAACATGGAGAAACCCTATCTCTACCAAAAATGCAAAGAATGTGGGCATGGTGATGCACACCTGTGGTCTCAGCTCCTCAGGAGGCTGAGACAGGTGGATCACTTGAGCCTGGGAGGCAGAGGTTGCAGTGAGCCAAGATCATGCCACTGCACTCCAGCCTGGGCGACAGAATGAGAACCTGTCTCAAAAAAACAAAACAAAACAAAACAAAACAGATTTTTTGAAGCTCCTTCACAAGTGATCTCAGGAGGAGATGGAAGTCAAGGACAATTTTAACTGCAGGAGAAAGATGTACCCTCACAGTAGAGGTCACCTCTGACTGACACAGTGTCTCTGGGCTCTAAATCAACAGAGAAAAGATTGGTCACTCGACTCACTGGTCTGATATTTCTGCCAACAGAATAGGATGAAGAGGCCCTTTGTCTCAGAGCTGTACATTGCACCCAAACCTTACCCCGCAGCTGCTTCTTAGAGCTCAATGCTGAGCAGAGTAGAGAACTCACTTGAATGTCAGATCAGCCTGTGGACTGAGCTCCATTCATAGGATATGCAGTAGCTGAGCTCTGAAGGATGAAAGCCCATCTCTGACGTCTGTTGCCCCCTCCTCCCCATCCCCTGCCTCCTCCATTCATTCATTCAACACACATTTACTCCGTCCTGTGACACAGGCACTGTTAGACAACAGGAACCAGAAGATGACTCCAACAGAGTCCTGGCCTCAAGAAGTTCACTTTCCTTGATAGCAAGGAGGGCATGGCGGCCCGCACCTATAGTCCCAGTTATATAGGAGGCAGAGGCAGGAGGATCGCTTGAGCCCAAGAGTGCTAGAGGCCGCGGGCAGCCGCGATCATACCACTGCACTATAACCTGGGCAACAAAGCAAGACCCTGTCTCAAACCTATATATATATATATGTGTATATATACGTGTGTGTATATAATGTATATGTATATGTGTGGTATATGTGTGTGTGGTATATGTGTGTGTATACACACACACACACACACACACACTTGATAGGGAGGAGACAGACATATGTGACAACCTATGTCCAGGAACCACCAGAAATTTTGAACTGCTAATTTCTTTTTGTAGACAGGTCTCACCTCTTAGGCCTGAGCTGAGTGCAGTGGCACCAATCTCTGCTCACTGCAAATCTGGACCGGGTTCAAGTGATTCCCCAGCGCCCTCTGCCTCCCAAGAAGGCTGGGATTACAGGCTTACACCATACTGGCTAATTTTTTTTTTTTTTATAGTAGAGATGGGTTTCTACCCATGCTGGCCAGGCTGGTCCCTAATCTCCTGACCACAAGTGACATTCCGCCCCATCCTCCCAAAGTGCTAGGGATTACAGACGTGGAGCCCAGCCGGAACTGTGACTTTCTAATGGAACTGAGCTTCCTTCCCAACACTAAAATGTGTCTTTCTGCAGTCATCTCATGTAACTTCAGAAGTTCTGCAAATTCTCGGTGCAAACATCTAACCCCCATTTTCCTGTAACTGAACTGATTTCAATTCCCATTGTGCTGGGTGCCGTAATCCACCATGCCCAGGTAATTAAGCAACTCCTTCTCCCTTTCATCATAGACTCAGGAGTTTGAGGCCCGTGATGGGACTGCAGTATCTCTCAGTCCCAACCAGGAACAGAGTCACCCTGTCCCTTCACTCAGGGATCTCGAGGGACCACTGCTACCTCCCTCCTGGTCCTGGCCTTGAGGCTTCTCAGCACTGGCTTTCTCTTGAATTCCTTCGTGCACAAGTGAATCATCGTTTCTTCCTGAACCAATAAGGATTTCTTCAGGTACCCCAGGTTCCATGGTTACTCGAACACTGTTACTGCACCATGCTTGACCCCGGTGGGGAACTCTGCAAAGCTCACCACCTCCCCCAGCTTCCCAAGGGAGAAAGACACATGTACCTTCCCCTCTGAGACCTCCAAACCTGTGTGGGTGTCTGTCATCACTACCACCCCTGCCTCGTACCCATGCACACCCGAGGACTGTGTCAGGAGAGGCGGATGCGTTGATGTCTAAGCGTTCTTGCATCCTTAACTTGGAAACCGGAAAAGCATGTTCTTTTCTTTGATCTCTGGATGTTTCATTTTGTTTTTTTGTCATCTCCATCTTTCGATGCCTCATGCAATGAATTGTGTGTGGGAGGAAGGGAGAGGCAAACATGTACAAGGACACAGAGGTATCCTGGGAGAAACTGTGACTCTCACTATAAAATATGAATCTCACTTCTTTAGCACCTTGTACTTTATTTTTTATTTATTTTTATTTTATTTTATTTTTTTTGAGGCAGAGTCTCACTCTGTCACCCAGGCTGGAGCGCAGTGGTGCAACCTCAGCTCACTGCGACCTCCGCCTCCCGGGTTCAAGCAATTATCCTGCCTCAGCCTCCTGAGCAGCTGGGAATAGAGGTGCCTGCCACCACGCACGGCTATTTTATTTATTTATTTATTTATTTATTTAATTATTTATTTAGTAGAGACAGTGTTTCACCATGGTGGGCCTCAAACTCCTGACCTCAAGTGATCTGCCAGCCTCGGCCTCCCAAAGTGCTGGGATTACAGGCATGAGCCACCACACCCAGCCAAAACATGGATGTCTAATGGGATAATTTCAAGTACTAGAGCAAGCTAATTGGGAGAATCAATGGCAAGGAGCAGTAGCAATCGTTTATGAAATCATGATGAGGTGCTGGCGGCTGATGCACACTCACAGTCCCACTTAATTCTTCAAGTGAAATTCCCATTTGGGAGGAATTTACTATGAGCCATTTTCCAAATAAGAGATAGAGACGAGAGAGTCTCTACCTCTTCTTTGGTGCGAGGAGATTGGTGCAGTCGGTGAATGGCAGAAGTGGATATGCACCCAGATCTGTCTCAAGTCCAAACTCCAACTCATCACTTCCCTAAATGTGGTCTATTCTGCCAGGCTGGATAAGGGAAGTGGTTCTGCTTCCAAACTTAATATGTGACAGATGAGGCAACCTAAACCAAAGTCTTCTTGAGTTTGGCCAAACCATATGCTGCTAAGGCTCAAATCCAAATAACCGTAACAAGCCGTCCCAACTATGCCACAACCCACATGACTCAAAGGCAAGGGAATCCCAGGCGACAAGGTCCAGGAACAGGCACTCTGGGGAGTCTGCCGCCTCTGATCCTGCTCCCGTGGCACACACAGTGCCCCATCTGCCTCCAGACCTGCGCTGAAGAAATGGGGGGAAGGGGCAGACTTTGTAAATGTAGGTGATCCAATGGTCACTTGAGGCCTCTCAAACAGGGACTCTGTAGATGATGTTAATGGGCCAGATGGAATGCACATCTGCCCCTAAATGTGTTTTTTTTTTTTTTTTTTTTTGAGACAGTGTCTTGCTCTGTTGCCCAGGCTGGAGTGTAGTGGTGCAATCTTGGCTCACCGTAACCTCCACCTGCTGGGTTCAAGTAATTCTCCTGCCTCAAGCCTCCCAAGTAGCTGGAACCACAGGCATGTGCCACCATGCCTGGTAATTTTTTGTATTTTAGTAGAGACAGGGCTGGTCTCGAACTCCTGGCCTCAAGTGATTCACCCACTTTGGCCTCCCAAAGCGCTGGGATTACAGGCATGAGCCACCGTGCCCAGCCTTGTTTCTTTCTAAATGAGACTTCCTTTGTGTCTTTACATTTCCTTCTACAAAAAAACTGCCATGTGGGCACAGGAGCTTATGCCTATAATCCCAGCACTTGGAAAGCCCAAGGCCAGTGGATCACTTGAGCCCAGGAGACCAGCCTGGGTTAACATAGTGAGACCCCAGCTCTATGAAAAATTTAAAAATTAGCCAGCCATGGTGGCACGCACCTGTGGTCCCAGCTATTTGGGAAGCTGAGGTGGAAGGATCTGTTGAGCCCAGGAGTTCCAGGCTGCAGTGAGGTACGATCTGGCAACTGCACTCCAGCCTGGGCAACAGAGCAAAGAGCTGTCTCAGAATAAAATACTTTTAAAACAAACTAAAAACTCAATGGGCCAGGTGTGAATGGTTCACATCTGTAATCCCAGCACTTTGGGAGGCCAGGTGAAGCAGAATAGGGAATGAGGGTAACCAAGGGTTAAGGCAGAAACAAAAGAATAGCAGGTGCAGCCAGTTCTAGGCAAGATTAGGCTTCATAGAGGCCACGTGTTCATCCCGTCAATCAGAGGCTGATTGACCCGGGGTGTGTGTTGGGGGGGGGTGTCAGCCTATGATTGACGGGGGGGCAGCGAGGGAGGGGGGATGAGGGGGCGTGGCTCCATTTCAGCCTCTGATTGGTCACAGGCCAATCCTTCAGAGGGTGTAACCAATTGGAGGCCTCTAACGGGAACCTAGGGGCGTTAACTAATTCTTCCAGCTTAATAAAAATCCTAATGGCGGCTATTGAGCCGTTTGCTCTATCCCCCTCCTGCTCTGTGAATTGTACTTTCTCTTTAATAACTGTCTCTTCCTTACTCCGGTTTTTGTTTTGTTTGTTTTCATTGCTTTGTTCTTTTGTTACTTTGTGCATTTTGTTCAATTCTTTGTTCAACACGCCAAGAACCTGGACAATCCACGGTCAAGACCTTACGTCTAGTAACAGGAGGATCCCTTGCTGCGAAGAGTTCGAGACCAGCCTGGGCAACAAAGTGAGACCCTGTCTCTACTCTCTCTCTCTCTCTCTCTATATATATATATATTTTTTTTTAATTATGTGGGCATGGTGATGCATGCCTGTGGTCTCAGCTACTCCTCAGGCTGAGGTGGGAAGATCGCTTGAGCCAAGGAGTTGAGGCTGCAGTGAGCTATGATGGCACCACTGCACTCCAACCTGTGTGACAAAGCGAGATCCTGTCTCTAAATTAAATTAAAAACAATATCACCAAAACAACAACAGGTTGGGCGGTGGTGTCTCACGCCTGTAATCGGAGCACTTTGGGAGGCCCAAGTGGGAGACCATTTGAGGCCAGGAGTTCGAGAGCAACCTGGGCAACATAGTGAGACTCCACCTCTACAAAAAAGAAAACTGGCCTTGGTGGCGCGCGCCTGTAATCCTAGCTACTTGGGAGGCTGAATCAGGGGGATCGCTTGAGTCCCGGAGGTTGAGGCTGCCGTGAGCTGAGATCACGCCACTGCACTCCAGCCTGGATGACAAACTGAGACCCTATCAAAAAAAAAAAAAAGTGCCCTGCTCAGTTTTTCCTGAAATGCGCAGCCCTATGCCTGTAGCCAGGAGAGAACTCCGCGAGCCAGCAAAACACAAACTCGGCCAGGAAACGGACCACAAGCCCACCCGGAGGAGCCAGAAGAAAACGCTGCGCCGCGGGTTCTTCTTCCGGGCCGGCGGCGAGCGCTTCCGGGGCGGCGGCGAGGGAGGTGGAAGTGCGGTGTCCTGGCAGGTGGCTGCTGTAGCTGGGCGGGCCGTGGGAGGCTCCCGAGGTGGGGGCCCGGTCGGGATGGCTGCAGCGGCGGCTGGGGCCGGGAGCGGGCCCTGGGCGACCCAGGAGAAGCAGTTCCCGCCCGTGCTGCTGAGTTTCTTCATCTACAACCCGCGCTTCGGGCCGCGCGAAGGAGAGGTATGCGGAGGGGGCCGCGCGCGGAGTCAACGGGCCCGAGGGACGGCGTCGGTACCCCCCGGGGAGGCGGCCCTGTGGTTCTGCCCACCTCGAGCGGCACGGACCTAGCCTGCGTTGCGCCAGGTGCGAGTACGGACCGGGGACTGCGGCGGGGACCTGACAGCAGGCAGGGACCGCTTCAGGTCCTGGGTCGATGCCTGTCTATGGAATAAAGCCCCGTCGGGTCTATCACTCCACACCGCAGGTTGAGGCTGTTTGCGCTTTGCTTTGCCTCAGTTCTGGGAAATTAAAATTGAACTTGGCTTTGTTAAGTGGTTAGTCCCCAGCTAGAAGCGTGGAAGCAGAGTGGCAGACGCTAGCCCTCAAATGATGCAAGCCTGGAGGACCCTGTAAAAGTTTTCGGCCAAATGAGGAAATAAATTAATTCCGGGAGGGTGTGTATATGTGTGCGTTTTGTTTTTCTGAGGTGGGGACGGCGACTTTCTCAAAGGATGTACGGAGCTGTGTTTCATTACCAGCAAGTCACAGTT